>NC_086042.1:27224526-27524526 GCF_947568885.1 Cydia strobilella
GGGGATACCATATTGGTAAAAATTACCCCAATATTTGATATCACGTTGGGGCGATTACCCTGGAGGCAAAGTTAGCTTGTTTGACGGTATTAAAAAATTGTTAAATAAAATGTCAATGGGCCGTTCTTTTTAGGCGTATAAACAATGAAATACCTCCTATAATTCGCGCAGGTGGTTAAAAACTAAACATGTTTAGTAAATAAAACGTAAAATAAAATGTATTATGGGTTTTAATTTAAAGAAATCACAAATTGCAATCACACCAATTAATATACACCACATTTAATCTTCACAACATTTGTTTATTTATTTTTTGGAATTAGAAGTACGAAAAAACTTCGAGGTCAAAATTACCCATAAAATTATGATATTTTCATCTGGTATCCCTAACATGATTGTTATGCAGCTAAATTAAGAAGAAGTTTAAAAATAGCTGACCTCAGACTCTTACCTACCTACGTAATTTGGGCGGATAATTTTACAAATAATGTTTTGTTAATTTGCGTAAATAATTGTGATATTTTTATTGAAATCGTTTGATTCTACATTGCTTTGAGTGTAACGTAATTTTACGATGTTATTCTCACATATTGCGTTAAGAGGAAGGTGTAAAATACCGTACTTACGTGTGAAAGGTTATGATCTCATATTTTTGCTCAGAGCGGCTATTACAGCCGATTACAGAACAATTCACCAGTATTTTATCAAAGTTCAAGCATTCAAAACGCTAACCATCACTATATTTCATAAGAGAAAGCACAATTTCATACAAAACAACGATAATTAAACAAGCAACGAACAAACATGACATGTCACGTACTTATTTGTTTGCCACAACCTCGGTTGTGGCAGCGGTGGAAAAGTGAATCTATGACAAGCACAAACAATAACAGCGCTTTCTCTGCTACTCCTACTGAAAGATACATAAGACTATCCCGTTCGGTCATTTTCCCCCACTCCTCATGACCGATCCAGTTATACTAGATTCATGTAAAAGAGTAAGTCTAAAATCTGTCATACTGCCGGCCGCCCCTCGCCCCGGCCGCGGGCGGCGGGCGGGCCGGCCGGGCCGCGGCAGGCGGTCGGGGCGCCGGTGCCCGCCAGTCCGACCAATTAAAGAAGGCTCCGTTTCCATGCATATTATTAGCAATCAGTTACCTTCTTAACTCAGTCGGATAATATAATGAAAAAGCGCGTGTTATAATATACTGATAAAACACGCGTGTTTTAATATCTAGGATTATGAGCCAAAAAACGGTGGAATAATAACGTCGTTTTGAGCAAGTGTGTTGAAAAATCTTATTACTAGTGTTCTTGCGCATTATAGCCGCAAAGCTGTCAGCAATTTGTGCCTCCGCAAACATAACCCCATCAACACCCGGAACGCGTTATAATATTGGACACGTAGGCCGTTGTATGCCTTATGCAGTAGTAGATTGTTAACCGAGGGATGAGGCACCCAATTCTGAAGAGGTATTTTGGCGCACGAACGGAGTGAGAGTGTAATAGTTTGAATCAGAATGGGTGTCTTTTACCCGAATTAAGAGGAAAGGGGGAGCTTTTCAATACAAACGTAGTCCCCATTTTTTCCTCTCTTGATATTGACATTATGGAAAATATTCGTCGATATACCTATCGTCGAAACCGAAGACAATAAGTATTAACCTTTATATTACTAGTTTTAATTCCTTAATACAGCCCTAGAGACGTATTTTGATTGTTATATCAGGTTATAAATTTGAACTTGAGGCCAATTCGAACTTACATTTTGATGTCAAAAAATATTATTCTGTCTCACAAGGCGCCCGCGCGTCCTGGTCGCGCCAATACATGTACGGACAAGTGATGATAACAAAATGACATTATTTGACATCAATATATCCGTTAGCGTTTTTTTAGGGTTCCGTACCTCAAAAGGAAAAAACGGAACCCTTATAGGGTCACTCGTGCATCTGTCTGTCTGTCCGTCTGTCACAGCCTATTTTTTCCGAAACTACTGGACCAATTAAGTTGAAATTTGGCACACAAATGTAAGTTTGTGACCCAAAGACGGACATGTAACGTAAACAAATGAATTTGAAAACACGGGGGCCACTTTTGGGGGTAAATGAGAAAATTCAAAAATAAAGTTTTTTAAACTATATCGTGTTATATATCAAATGAAAGAGCTCATTGTGAGAATCTCAAACATTTTTTTTTATAATTTTAGGATAAACAATTTAGAAGTTATTCAAGAAAATAGGCTAAAAATGACCATTCCCCCCCCCCCTTTATCTCCGAAACTACTGGGTATAAAATTTTGAAAAAAATACACAAAATAGATCTTTACCTATAGATCACAGGAAAACCTATTAGAAATTGCAGTCAAGCGTGAGTCGGACTTACTTACTTAGTTTTTGATCCGACCCCTACGGGTTTATTAAAGCCATTTCACTCACGTTTCACATAAAAAATACATTGTTTAAATTGTGTAATGTACGGAACCCTTGGAACGCGAATCCGACTCGCACTTGACCGGTTAGTTTAATATAGTTTTTCCCTCTTTTAGGTTTTGGCAAGAGGGATTGTGCAAAGTCTATGATGAGTCTATGATGTTTGTGTAATCTATGTTAAAAATACACTATCTCAATATTTTGTAGTAATTGCACTACTATATAGGTATAATTAAGTTAAATAGGTTAAGTGCATATGTAACTAGAGACGGATGACCCCACAGTCAAACTCTTTATTGAGTTTTGCGAGGCTATGATTATAGTAAGAATACTCTGTATTTTTGTTAAATAAATATTTTAAAAAAATAATGAAATTTCACGACACACCACGCACGATAAGAATTACGTTTGAGTTCTTCTTCTTCTTCTTTTAAAATTATGGCTTCAGCCCAGTGGGACTATTTCGCCAGTATCAAGGTATTGAGAGGTTTACAAACGACAAAAATTGTACGGTTGTACAAGACAGTGTACGGTGATTTGTTAGCTCTTGTAAATCGATAGCTAGACTTTACAAGAAGCACGTGGACTACCGGCCGTTGACTCCAAGATGGTGGTTAAACGCGCTTCAAAATTAATTCTCCATTCACTGCACACTACCACATTAGTTTACTGTATAATAAGCTATCGATATTACACTTTAAACAATATTAATAAGCAAAAAACAAAGTAATTAATCACGATGCTAACAATCAAGATGGCGCTCGAACCGGAAGCTACGTTTGAGTTGATCTCCTATTTGTTATGGATATGATCTGTCAGTGCCAAAAGTGACGTTTCGGATAGTAGTAATGTCACTTTTGACCTTATCAGATCATATCCAGATCAAATTCATAACCTGTTATCACAATCAGAATACACTTTCCAGAAATGCGTAGTTTAGAAGTCGTTAAGCAAGGTGCGAATAAATGTTGACGTCCCGGCTCATTTCCTCCCAACACCCTGTTAATTACCACCAGAAATAGTACCTGAGAAACGTTTACAAAATATCACTTTATGTGGTGGCAATCAAAATAGTATAAAGTTACTTTCGAGTGACGAGAGCAGCGTCGAAGCGGACAACGTAACTGTCAATTTCTATGATAAAATGAGTGACGGATTGAATGTTCTATTCGCGACAGCAATGCGGCCGCGATAGTTACGTAGGTTATCAAAATATTTAGATCACTACGGTTACACTCACGGAGTACAGCCACCGCGGGCACTCGAGCCTGAGGAAGGACTTCCGACGAGTCCGAAACATGTCTCCAAAAGCGACTAAAAATACTAGTGAGTGTAACCGTAGTGATTTAAATATTTTAAAACGTAGGTTATCAAGGAAATTGTCAGTGACAAAATACTGCAATCACCATCCAAATGTAACTTAAACACCACCGACGTCGGATGAAGTGGCATGACGTTACCGAACTTCACTCGATGTCAGGCAAGATCGCACGACACGTGTCGCCAGTGTGTGTCGACTTATGACACACATAGACACGTGAATTCGCGAAACTTCGCCTGACTATCGCCGACACATGTCGCGGGACATTTGTCCCCTAGTGTATGGCTGGATTTATGTGCGAATGCGTATGTTGCACAGAATTTCCTTTTAATTTCCTTATCCTTATTTTCAAAAAATATAAACAAAAATCTCTACGCCCATCGCTTATGCTCCGAGATAATGAATCTGAGTCAGAACCTGATTCCTATTTCCTAACACACCTTATTTGGCAATTTAGGCTGTCACTATCAATTTCGACGATATCATATTTAACAAAAACAAAATTCAAGTTACGCCTCTACGAAGCCTCTGCGAGATTTTCGCTACATACGGGTAAAACTATGCTATAGGCTACGAGCGAAAGCTCAATTCTCAAGTATAGCCAGCCATATTTAGCAATAGATTATTAAAACTCCGCACCTTGTCATACATGAAATAACCTTTTTCTATAGGACTCGGCTAAAGGGACACACGTTAAAGGAAAGTCCAGCAAAGCATAAGGTTTAAAATACTCTGTGGTTGTATTCCATTAAGTTTGACCTTGCCCGTAAAGAGGGTTGGGCTTATATTGACACGATGGCAAATATCATAATATGATGTATTCTAGCCACTAAGTTTAGAAGGGAGGGGAGATCATCACCCAGATTCACATTTAACAAGTTGTTTCGGGTTTGAACTGGTTTTAATACGACCTGAGGCCGATTGCATAATAATATTAGCGGAAGTGTCTTTTTAATCAAAGGAATTGGAGAGAGACTTCCGCTAATATTATTAGTTACAAGTTATTATGCAATCGGCTCCTGGGGCCCATTTCTCGTACGATATTAGTCTAATATTATTAGTGTGTTGCCATGGTAACCCATACGATTTGACAGTTTGTGGACTAATAATATTAGTCTAATATCGTTCGAGAAACGGGCTCCTAGACGGTCGTGGCGATTAGCGTGCATCTCACGTTTTCCACTTCAATTCGCATGAATTAATTGGCATGAGCTATTTTCAAGGTCGTATAAAAGTAAGATCCAAACCGTAACAAGTTGTGAAATCTCAATTATATATCTCACATTTTTTTGGAATTGATTACGTCATTTTTGAGTTGTACCTAGCGGTTACGAATAAATCGACAAATTACGATTTTTTTCTTTGGAGCAGCCCTGTATGTACTGTATGTGTTAGTATTATAGCTCCTGAGGTAATAAGTAGTATGAAACCTTCTTCGACCTTTTTGATTTTTTATTTTATTTATGATACTAAAAAGATTCTGACTTTTGACAAATGTCATCATTGCCGCACATTTTCGAACAAATTGTTATATATTATTGGAAATAACTTTTGTTTGATTTTTTTTTTCTTTTGTTCTAATAAAAAAAAATTTAACGTTAGAGCATTCCTGAGAACTTGAGAAGTAACCCTACGTGGGATTTCAGGGTTTGTCCAATGGCTAAGGACACCCTGTATACGAATGGCGGCCCGAAAGTGTTGGCATGAACTCAATAAATCTTTGGAGTCGAAATTTGACTCATATTTACGAAACTGCGCTAAAAAAAACTTGAGTATTTTAAGCCGAGTCCCTTATTGAGTCTTTATTAATATATATCAAATGTGACGTTTTCAATCAAAAGGTAACACATTGTCGCTTCTCGATAAGGTTGATTTCAAATTGAAGCTATATGGAAATAGCGCCTTATTGACAACCGACAATAAGTACCCTTTTGGATAAAAATGGCACAAGTAATATCTCTATCATTATTCTATGCTTACACACCAGTATCAATCTAAACCTAGGCATTTGTTACTACATTGAAATTGAGCCCTTTTATCTACATCGACAGATAAACCTGCCTTTCTAACCTCAACCTTATTTCAAGGCAGTAGAGACGGCAGTCCTACAAAATGTTAGTAAAATGTCTGATATTTTAGGCGTAAGCCGGGGATTTTACTTTTTCCCTATTCTGGAATATTTACGCTGGCAGTTTGGCACGCAGTCTGTGCTATTGATTTTTAGCCGTCAATACATAATATTGGATAAACTTTGGAAACAACTACAATTGAGCCGTTTGGGGTTGAAACTATGGGGCCTTGGGGGGAAAGTGCCCATAGAGTTTTTAAGGAATGTAGCCGCAGGTTAGTAGAGTTGACGCGTGACCAGAGGGCTGGTTCATATCTAGCACAGCGGATCAGCATTGCCATACAACGTGGCAATGCTGCCAGCCTTCTGGGCACGCTGCCAATAGACGGTACTGATTTGGGGCAATTTTTTTATTTATAGTTTATTTTTAAGTTTAGTTTTTAATTTTAGTTTTTAATTTAGTTTGTAATTTTGATTTTTTTATACTTAGTGTTTAATATAATGAAATAGAAATATATTTATTAATCACTACAATTTCGTAAATCGTAAATAAGTTAGGTTTACGCCTCTTGTAACATTATTCCTCAGACAGAATAAAGTATACCTAACTTTTTTTCCAATTTCTATTCTACGTTTTTAATAATGGGAGCCTTAAGTAAAAGAAAAAGATGCCCGCATTTTGCAAACTTTGGTGTTCACGGTAGGCCCTAATTGGCGCGAGAGTATCTCGCCCGCGAGATAGACTACCCGTCTCTCTTTATAAATTTAATACACATACAGAATCATCGGCAGTGTTTCGGAGCTTTTTGAAAAATAAATATGGATTTCCTTATTCTAGCGGTGAGTTTGTGAATGTGGTTTTTGAAATTCAGTTTTTCATCTCACACAGTCCATCCACCTTTTCCCCGGTTTTCCTCTCCTCGTACCTCCCTCCACATGAATTCGTAATTGGTAATACCTTACTCCTCTACTCGTCACATGACTTTCATCCCTCTCACATGCCCGCGATATCTGTCTCTATCGTATTAATATGGAAGAGTTTGTAAAAGTATAAGGAACTCTTTAATTAAACGACAAGATCGAGCAATGACTGAATGTTTATTTTAGACGCAGGTAGACCTTACAAAAAGCCAATGCGCTGCATACCCACATACATAATATGACAGAGTTAACTATAGAGACATCGTTTCGTTTCATTTTCTGCAAACAATTGTAATATTGTAATCCTTAACCCCTAATCTAATTTTGGAGAATGAGGTATCAATGTCAATCGATTCGCTTTTAAAACAAATCCGTACATTTTCAACCGATTTGGTCTATAATATTGTCTTCGGTTACCGCGATAGTTACTCATGAAATAAAACTATGAAAACGGAATATATTATTGAATTTACTAGCTTTTGCCCGCGACTTCGTCTGCGTGGACTTAGTAATAGCAGCTAAAGTAAGTATAGCGCCTGGAAAAATTCTCATAGGAATTATTCAATTTCAGTATATTATGCACACAAATTAGCAGGCACTTCATTTATTATCTCAATTCCACCCCGCTTTTTACTTTCTTAAGGGATGATTTTCGGGATAAAAACTATCCTATGTCCTTCTCAGGGACTCAACCTATCTCTATGCCAAATTTCATCTAAATCGATTCAGCGGTTTAAGCGTGAAGAGGGAACACACAGGCAGACAGACAGACAGACAGACTTTCCCATTTATAATATTAGTATGGATAGTATGGATATATTGGGATACCCTCCTACAATTTAGGAGGGAATTAAATCTTCTCGGGTCCGAGGTGTAGGGTTTGAGCCGGCGTAGTTTTTATCGCGTATTATATATCTTTACTTGAAAATAATTGTATTGTATAACTAGCCTTATGAACCGATTTTGCATGTATAACCAGCCTTAAAGTTTAAACGTTTATAGTCTATGACGGTTCATTATTTTTAGTATGTGGGTATTTTTGCACTTTGTAGTTTTATCCTCAGTCACCCGTTGACCACGAACGCTGTAAAGGGTTCGAAACGTCGGGATGGATGTCGCGTATATTATAAATTCAATATGCGCGATATAATCCGTTTTCATAGTTTTAGTTCATGAACCTGATGTCCTAGACCTAGTTTTTGGCGTAAAAAGCTTCTTTACCTACGTAGTTTGTTCCACTATTTAAGAATAGAACCCCATATAAACCACTGCGTATAAGTACCCAGGTTTAATTCAAACCATTACTTATATAAGGCCGAAGACAAGTAAATCGCCACGTTGCGTGTCCCAAGCCATTACAGCCGACCATCCAATGAAGATGGGTAATTTTTAAACGGTGCTTGTGTTCTAAAATAAAACTAACAGATTAATTACTGCATGTGAGTTCTGCTGCAAAATTGGAATGTGGTGCTGAAGAAACAGCTATGCGATAGTTATAGATATGTATTGTAGGTAGTTTTCTTTGGCACGCTCTTTAACCCTAAGTAAAGTCAGACCAAGACAAGTCAGCAATGATTTTGATAGCACACGCAGTGCAAGTGTTATTTTAAACATCAAACTTCAATGAAATGATGACGTATATATAACACTTGCACTGCGTGTGCTGTCAAAATCGTTGCAGACTTATTATCTTGGGTTAACTCTAACGGATTTGAAAGATTTTGGTGTAACTATTGGAAGATCCTTTAAAGGAATTTCGACTAAGTATTGTAATAGTAAGACTGAAGTTTTTACCTTGATATTATACCTATATATTAAGAATATAGGTTGCGTTGCCTAGCTAAATCCCATTGTGGTGCCATCAGATATATCGGAGCGGCCGAGGTGCTCAAACATATCTGAACATATGCTCTAACGCCTTTACAAAAGCGAGCACCTTGGCCGCTCCGATATATCCTGATAGCGACTGTACATAACAAACAATTTTATTACCAAATAGGGGAAAAAGCGAGATTAACAATGTATTTATATTGAAATATATAGTATGTCAAGCCATTTCCGTTAGTAGAAAAGAGCGGCAAATTTAAAAAATAGAAATTTTGATTTTTCTCGCCTTTTCTATTGACAAAGTTGTTTGATCGGCTATATCTGCAAATTGTTAACTAGATATTGTTTCTCATTAAACGCTGGACGGATGGATTTAACGCGTCTTTTTTTCGCGCGTATTACGACGCAATACAAGACGCTTTTTTGCGTGCGTATTATACCATGCGCAAGTTCTTGCTCCATGTGCAAGCAAATTCTTCAAAACTTTTTTCGAATGGTAACACAGCTACTTAGTTGTCAAACTTGTCAAAGGAAACTGTCATTTGTCAGTTCGGTTTTGTAGTGCAAATGCTTTTTATTTTCAATATTAACCGATCCGGAATACATAAATTACATGTGTGATGTCTGTATTCGACACCGCGGCTTTTAATTCGACCCTGTACGAGGCCTTATATCTTCAAATCGGGGACACTTTCGCTCTAGCAAAGGACTTTTTCGGATCATGCGTGTCATCCTTACCGATTAAGGATTTTTCCAAATCAGTTGTGAACTTCACTGAACTATCTTGGTACGAAGAGATAGCCGGCGTATTTTACTTCAACGAATTCCAATTTCTGCTACTGAAGACCTTCGTTCTCATTTTATTGGTTACTTTGTTATTGATTGTCATTTCTTGGCGTGTTTACGGCAAACGGATTTCTGAGCGGTTTATGAGACCAGGTGAGTAACTTTTGTCAATATTTGCATACATTCGCAATGACCTTGGATGTCTAGTCTTTGCGCACCAGTTGCATTCTAATCTATACGCGCATAAAGTAGCTAATAGACATACAAATTGTATTTTTTTTATTTCCAGCTGGCCTATCTCTTAGTGCCTATTAAGTTGCTAATTGTAATTGAGCCCATATGGTTGCTTTTTAATGTATTTGAATCATTGTTGCTGGAAAATATCATGCTTATTCATTCTTAATTGTATTATTGAGGTTATTTATAAGATTACTTCAACATAGGCATGGAATCTTAGACTGCATGAAGGTAGATGTCCCAATCCCTGTCAGCATTATGCCAACATTAGCAATCCAAGGTAGGTTAGGTTCAAGTTAAAAAGAGAGGATTATTTTGAACCCTTGTATACTTGTGATGCTTTTAAGAAAAACATAAGTACTTTATTATTATTCACAACGACGGGACTTAATCGCATAAAATAAGTTTAAAACCTCTGACTTTTCGAGGATGGCATTGTCCCCGTGGTCTCGGAGAAGACTGGTCAAAGTTGACATCAACATCTTCTAGGGTCATTGTGAATAATAATGAGTAAAAATCGTGAAAGTTTAACTCAGTGTTTTGCAAACAGATAAGTTCCTTGTTCTCAAGCTGCCCAGCTGCCTATTAAAAGGTCTCCCGATCCATTAAATTTTGGATCTTTACTATGACAAATCAAAATTGTATTAGTTTTGGGTTTGCAATCCGGATCCGAAATGTATAAAATTATCCGGATCTGGATCCGGATCTGCGGATCTTCCCATCAATTTCAGATCCGTCGTGCAAACCCTAGTCTTGGGTCTTGGCAAATATCTATTTGTGGGCGATAAGAGGATATTGTTGGTTATTAATAATGTTTTACGTATTTATTTAATTGTATGTCATATAGTAGAACAGACAAATAGTAGTCATTTATCTAACTCCAGATAAATAAAAATAACACTGATTTAAACTTTCACGATTTTTACTCATTATTATTTACAACGACGGGACTTAATCGCGTAAAATAAGTTTTAAATTTACCTCCGACGTTTCGAGGACGGCGTTGTCCCCGTGGTCTCGGAGAAGACCCCCGTCCCCCCCCCGTCCCGTCCCGTCTTTAAAACTTTAATAAATTTAAAACTTATTTTACGCGATTAAGTCCCGTCGTTGTAAATAATAATAAATAAAAATAATCCAAAATAAACAGCCCACAATATGTTTTTAAATTGATAATGTCACATTTTATTACCCCAATTACTACTACTTTGCATTATTTACGTTTTCTATGTAATAATTATAGTCTGAATTTAAACCAAGGGATTATTAAATTGTATGTTGTGGAAGATAAAAGAGTTAAAATCTAAAGCAAACTACCTAATGTTAACATTGCACTCAGGGCCGGATCTAGGTTAGAGCTAGTGGCAAGGGGGGCGCCAAAATGGCAAATGAGAAAAAAAAATAAGTTTTAAAAGACGCGAGTGTGACGCGGGCCCAAAATACGGTTCGTTTTGCTTTTGGGTAAAAAGCTTCAACGAAGGGCGCCAAAACCGGATTTCGCTCTACCCTGATCAAGGATTCGGGCCGGCACTGATTGCACTCTTCATGCAAAACTGTGACCAATGTCTAATAAAACTAAATTAAAATACTACTACTTTTTACCTTTCAATGCTACAATCTTTCTCTACTGTTTAAATTATGTATAGAATATAAAAATTAGTTTAAAAATGTTTGTAATCAAACAACATCATGCTATCTCAGATAACTTATCTCAACATAATCTTTCAGCTACATTGGATACAATAGAACAGCTCAAAGAAAGTGTTTCAAAGCTAAAACTGCCTAAAGAACACTCGCCGAGAATATAAAATGGCGGACAAAATTATAAATTTTTTTAAGAAGAAAAAGTCAGACGTTCAGTTTAAGCGGGCAGGACCCGGACACAGGCTGAGTGAGGCTACGTTGAGCAGTCAGAGTTCGACGTCGGTGAAGAATGAGCCGGTGGTTAGGAGGACTGGTTTGTCGGAGGAGAGTAAGACCGCCGCTGAAGCAGCGCTGGCCAGGATGCAGAACAAGAGCACTAACCCTGGGTTCAACACATCTTATGCTGCTATACAGGTATATTCAACTAAATTAACATGAAAATATATATGAAGATGTTGTTATTCATACAACAAGCATATGGCCCGCCTGATGGTAAGCAGTCTCCGTAGCCTATGGACGCCTGCAACACCAGATATATTACATGCGCGTTAAAAACCTAAATATTGGTGATAATTGGGAACATTTATAACAAAGAATCACTATATCTTATAAACTGAAATAGATGTCATATATAAAGAAAAAGTGACGAAGTGACTACTTAAAAAAACAAATCAAAATATTAAACAAAATAATTTGATTTGTTCCCAAAGTTGTGAATCACTATTTCTGTTTAACAAAATCAGAAAAAGCAAATCATACCAAATTGGAGTAGCAAATTAAATACTTTCACTTTTTACAAATTAGGTACCTGCTCCGAAGAAGGCCCATCTTTTTTTTCTTATGTTTAATATGAAGTTGCAATTTTGTCTATGGTACTAGCACAAAATTTCAACCCATTCACACTTATAAGTATGAAATTTTGTATGCATGCTTAAGAATGGCCTTCTTTGGTGCAGGTAACTTATTGCAGTTTAAGTGTGAAATTTTCTTTTAAAGCATTAAATTCATGTAAAGTTTCAAGTAATAATTAATGTCTGTGTTTTAGGCGCAAGTTAAAAAGGAACTTGAAAACGAGAGGGCGACAACCTCTAAGCCGCAAGAACTGAAACCAGATAGCGAAGCTCAAAAAGACAACACAGAGGAGCTGATGTTACCTAAGAATATGGCTACAAATGGTGTGTTTTTCAAGTAAGTTTTTATGAGTTTTCTTTACTTACATTCCTACTGGTTACTTGCAGTCCTTCGAGAACTGGAGACAGATTCTGCAGGGTAGCACCAGAGTTGTGTGAGGATGTGTTTTGTTTTTTTTTTTATGATATAGGAGGCAAACGAGCAGACGGATCACCTGATGGTAAGCGATTACCGCCGCCCATGGACACCCGCAACACCAGAGGGGTTGTAAGTGCGTTGCCGGCCTTTAAGATGGGAGTACGCTCTTTTCTTGAAGGTTTGAAGTTCGTATCGGTCTGAAAATACTGCAGGCGACAGTTCATTCCACAGTTTAGCTGTGTGAGGCAGGAAGTTTCTGGAGAAACGCACAGTTGAGGACTGCCAACCATCTAAGTGGTGAGGATGGTAGTGCTGTCGCGTAGGACGTAACAATTCCTCGGAGCACTCCCCATTATACATGCGATAGAAAATGCAGAGCGAGGCTACATCTCTACGCAGCGCCAAGGGGTCAAGTCATATTTGTTAAGAACCAATAGAATCACTACCTGCTGAGCGAAGAAAACAATTGAAGTGATTTTATTCGATCTTAACACATCCCTCGCTACGCATCCTCGCAGATACCTGGTGGAAACGCAGCCTAACAGGTAGTTGCCCCCAGTCTTGCATGACTGCATGAAGGTATAAGTGGAATTTTCAGAGTTCTAATTTTGGGAAAAGCTCTTAAGTAACATTCGGACATCTTCAAAAATTCCAACTATACCCTACTTTTGGTATATAGGTATTATTTCGTTTATTCTTTGAACTAAAATTTCCCTAAATTTTCAGATGTCCAATGATTAACGATGAGGTTTTAACTAAACAAGAATGGAAAGCGAAAATCAAAACGTTTTTGTATGAACAGTTAGAGGAAGAGAGAGGGTTGACAGCCTGTCTCATTATACAATCCTGTAACGATAACAGAGAAAAGGTAAATGTGAGGTTTTCAATCAAAAGGTACCACATTGTCGCTTGCCATAATGACGAAAATTGCTTGTATCTTTATACGAAAAATCTGTCAGAGCGTCCTTATGGCAAGCGACAATGTGGTACCTTTTGCTTGAAAACGACACTAATGTGGTTTTACACTTTTAAAGCCTAGTTAATGAGACCTAAATTATTATTTAAGAATCAAGTTCACAAGAGAGTAGGGTTCTAAAGGATAATTATCAATGATAGTCATCTTAATAACTATCGCGATAATTATCGTGATTTTAATGCCTGATAATTATCGATTTGATAATAACCTATACGAAGATTCTAAGACGAGATTTTAAAATTGACTAAAAAATTCAAAGAAAATAAAAATAGCACCATTCATACCTGGGATAATTATCCGATAATTATCAAAGACTATAATTATCTGGATAATTTCGAACCCTGCAAGAAAGGAAAAATCTTAGGGAAAACGGCCCAGAATGACCTTTTTGTAAATACCATGTACCTACTATGATTAAAATTATTATTAAATTAATTAGTTATATGCGAACCTGACCCCTAAAACACGCGTTGAAACATTAAAATCAAAGGCACATACAATAAAACAGGAAAACATCGTATTTAGTATTTGTTGAAAATGTAAAAGTTTAAATTGTTATTTTGTATCTTTCTTAATTATATATGGCGGATATCAGGCATTTCCAAAAAATTACTATTTTTAATGTTCATATTTTTCACTAGACATATTGACCGGGATATAGACCGTGATTACCTCTTGTATTGTTTTTGAGCTCCCAATATTTCGACGCAGTTACATGCATCTTGTTCACGGGTGAGTGAAGACAGCGAGTGGGTGTCAAAGTTGTGTAGACCGCGCAAGAATGAGGGTAGACCAGGGACCGGACAACCCTTTCCGCGATAAAACCCTTTCAATGGGTGACACTTAAACACGGCTAACACATTGAAAGACTTTCCCTTTTGAACTGCAACCCTATTCATACCCTTACCTTTGACTAACCCTTACCGAAAAGCTAACCAAAAATAAGGCTAGCTCTTAATAAGGGTTACCCTTATCTTTAAGCGCTTTTTATAAAGGTTTCCCTTTGCGTGAAAGAGACAGGATTAGTATATATCTACGATAGTGTATGAAAAGGAAAGAAAATACGTGCCTAGTCAAAGAACGCCGCCGTCGCCGCCGACGATCGCTCGGATTCGAAGTAATGTGTGCTTTATGAACAAGGTAGACGACTTAAATTAGCACGCTTATATGCTAAAAGGGAAGCCCTTATAAGCAATATGCAAGGTGTTGGTGAGCGGATGATAAGGGTTTTGTAAGGGTATTTGGGCTACCGATTACTCAAATGTGGTAGCTTTATATAAGGGTTTTTAAAACCAAAACAAAGGGTTTCGTCTGGCAAAGGGTATGGTGAGTTAAGCCTTATGCAATACCCTTATAAAACCCCGATAAGGGATAGCGGGCCGGTCCCTGGGGTAGACCGAGCGCGGTCTACACGCGGGTGTTCAAAAACAATACAAAAGGTAATCACGGTCTATATCCCGGTCAATATAAGTCTAGTGAAACTAACCGTGAATCATTAAAAACTTTCATATTTTTATTCCAGATTAACACCTGCGTGGAAACGCTGTGCAAGTACCTAGAAAACATAGTCACTTATCCAGAAGAGGAGAAGTACCAAAAGATCAGGATGTCTAATAGGCAAGTTTTTAACTTATTATTTGTTAACTTAACTTATCGGGATATTAGGAAAATATTATAGTTAATAAACAGAAACCCATAGGACGTGAAATTCTTGATGAGCTCCATCTTAGGCCCTGTCTTCACTTTCCATCAAGTGTGACTAGGTCCAATCGCCGATCAGTTTATAATATATAAAAAATCGGTTTATTATTTAATAATGGTAGTAATTTCTTATTACAGAGCGTTTACAGACCGAGTACAACCTATAGAGGGATCCATGGATCTGTTAATGGCAGCTGGGTTCACTCAGCAGACGCTGCCCAACCCGGATGGTCAGGATGAAGAGTACTTAGTGTTCAACAAGGACAATGTGCCTAGCGTCGAAAGTTTGATCGTAAGATATTTTTTTTATTAGCCTACTTTGGTCTCCCACTGCTGGGCAAAGGCACTCGTTTTTTCCACTCGACCCTGTCATCAGCATTTTCCCACCATTTGGGGTAGAATGCATCCAAGCCGTCCCGCCATCTCCTTTTCGGTCTGCCTGAACCCCGGCCTGCACCATTTTGGCCCACCTTTCCAGATGCATGCGACAAACATGTCCAGCCCAGTCCTACTTAAGCTTAGCAGTCTTGACGCCTACAACTCTAGTTCTGGAGCGCAGTTCCGTGTTTCTGATTCGATCAGTTTTACGAGATATTACTTATTAGTAGAGATTGTATAAGATAGCTCCATGATCTGATGGCAGCTGGTTTATCAGCAGATGCTGCCCAACCCATCTATGGTCAGGATGAAGAGTATAGTCTTTCGATTACAAACGGGCCCCGAACGGCTAATCCTTTGTCTATAGGGAATATTACGCGAAACCTCGTTTTGAGAGCACTCCCCTGACTGCCGCAGCCAGCATCGGAATCCACGGCGTCGACATTTCGAGTGAAGTCCAGTTCCGCGGCCATTTAGAGGGTAAGGCCAAATTAGCCTCAAAAAAGCTCGGTGTGCTCAACAGATCGAGACGGTATTTCACGCCGGCCCACCGCCTACAGCTGTATAAAGCGCAGGTTCGCCCACACATGGAATACTGTTCTCATCTATGGGCAAGGGCACCCCAATACCAGCTTCTCCCTCTGGACCGCATCCAACGAAGAGCGACTCGAATTGTCGACTGCCAGCGTATTTCGGAACGGCTTGACTCCTTGGCGCTGCTTAGAGATGTGGCCTCGCTCTGCATTTTCTATCGCGTGTATAACGGGGAGTGCTCCGAGGAATTGTTCGGATTAATCCCTGCCGCTTCTTTTCGCCATCGCCCTACGCGACAACATTACCATCCTCACCACTTAGATGGTTGGCAGTCCTCAACTGTGCGTTTCTCTAGAAACTTCATGCCTCGCACAGCTAACCTGTGGAATGAACTGTCGCCTGCGGTATTTCCGGACCGATATGACCTTCAATCCTTCAAGAAAAGAGCGTACTCCCTTCTTAAAGGCCGGCAACGCACTTACAACCCCCTGGTGTTGCGGGTGTCCATGGGCGGCGGTAATCGCTTACCATCAGGTGATCCGTCTGCTCGTTTGCCTCCTATTTCATAAAATAAAAAAAACTGCGTAGCGGGCGCCACTACCACAATCTGAGGGTCTATCGCGAAACAAGAAAATCGAAATTTCGTTTTCTAACATCTCTGTCACTCTTGCATATTTGAGCGATAAAGTGTCCAAGTAAGTAAATTAATTGCTGCAGGGTAGATCGAATGGTTTGCCGCGCTCGCCCGGTGGTGGACTCTATTGCCTAGGTAATAAGGGTGTCGACATTTTGACTAGAATACAAATATCTCAGTTCTGCAATAAAATTCCGCTTGGTGTCCATAGAACAAAATGAAGTACATATAAATACCTATGCAATGACCTCACTCTCAACTCTGTTGGTTTTGGGGCCATTTTGA
This sequence comes from Cydia strobilella, assembly GCF_947568885.1. NCBI lineage: Eukaryota > Metazoa > Arthropoda > Insecta > Lepidoptera > Tortricidae > Cydia > Cydia strobilella. The sequence continues at coordinate 27,241,537 of NC_086042.1, forward strand.
CGCATAGTCCTTTGTTGTCTTCATAGAGTAACTTATACTAGAGCGGTACTGTCATAGTAGGGGTGCATGGAAGGAGCCTCCCCGCACGACGCACTACGAGCAACTGATATTCCTACGAGATATCCCAGCGTCTGGCGCACCCCGGGCAACGGTCAACACTTGTGCTGACCGGCGAATCCTTCCACCACGATGGTTTCACTGAGTTCCAATGCGAATACAAATACATGCGATCACAACAGGCACTTTACAGCGCCAGCCCTGACTGTCATCTCTATAAACATAGAGGGCTTCTCGGAAGACAAAGCACAACTTCTCTCCGAAATGTGCCGCGAGACGCATTGCGACGTTCTATGCATACAAGAAACCCACCGTGACACAGGCCAACACCGGCCGCATATACCCGGACTGACACTTGCCGCTGAAATTCCCCACGCAAAACATGGCAGCGCAATTTTCACAAGACCTGAGACCCGGATCACTTCTTCTTCTTGTGTTTTAAGGGAAACGATGGAGCTGATAACCTTAGACATCGGCCAGTGTACGATCACGTCTGTATACAAGCCGCCTCCACAGACTTTCCAACCTTGGGACGTATCCGCACCCGGCGACCACCGGCCGAAAATTATCCTGGGCGATTTTAACAGCCACAGCGTTTCGTGGGGATACCGAGACTCTAACCCAGATGGTGAGAGAGTAGAAGCATGGGCGGAGGCAAACGGGCTGCTGCTCCTTCACAACCCTAAATTACCGTCCTCCTTCAACAGCGGACGCTGGAAGCGTGGCTACAATCCCGATTTAATATTTATTAGCGAAGGAATAAGTCCTCAGTGTGTCAAAACAGTCTGCAAACCGATACCGAGAACGCAACATAGACCCCTGATGTGCCGGATCCAAGCTGTCGTGCAACCCGTCAAAGTCCCTTTCCGTCGTCGCTTTAATTTCCAAAAAGCCGACTGGAGCGAGTTTTCGAATCAAATAGATAAAAATCTGGACGGATTGCTACCAAGGGCATCGGAATACAACAAATTCATAAAAATTATTCGAACTGTGTCGTGTCAATGCATACCAAGGGGATGCCGTGCACACCATATTCCGGGACTTAATTCTACCTCTGCGGATCTTCTGAAGGCCTACGAAGAACTATACAGTAATGATCCCTTCTCAGAGGAGACTATCTCGGCGGGCGAAGATCTGATGCGTGAAATATCGGCTAACAGAAGGGAAAAATGGTGCGAAGCTGTTAGCAATACCGATATGACCCATAATAGCAAGAGAGCGTGGTCAAACTTGCGCAAACTTACTGGTGAACCACCTCCACCAATGAATCCAGGCCAAGTTTCGGCTAACCAGGTGGCTACACAGCTTCTGCTCAATGGTAAACCCACTGGCCGCTTGCCCAAACCGACACCAGCACCTGTTAACCAACAGCCCTGCACTAATCTCAACAAGCCCTTTACCCACCACGAACTTGAGACAGCCATAAAATCACTTAAAAATGGTAAAGCTGCCGGCATTGACGACCTGACCGTCGAGCAGATCAAACATCTTGGGCCGAAAGCCAGGGACTGGCTCCTGGAATTGTATAACAGCTGCCTTTCGTCACTCAAAATACCAAAAGCATGGCGTAAGTCGAAAGTGATCGCACTTCTCAAGCCAGGAAAGGACCCTTCGGACGCGAAAAGTTACCGTCCCATATCCCTGTTGTGCCACACTTATAAGCTGCTAGAGCGATTACTTCTAAACCGCCTCGTCCCGATTATCGAACCGCAGCTAATCCCAGAACAGGCGGGATTTCGCCCGGGAAAGTCATGCACGAGCCAAACATTAAAGCTAGCACAACACATAGAGGACGGATTCGAGCTTGGCTTGGTTACAGGAGTGGTCTTTGTGGATCTAACAGCCGCATACGACACAGTAAATATACAACGGCTGCTCCTGAAGGTTAAGGGTATGACGGGAGATGCTGGATTTACGAACGTTCTTCGCGAACTGCTCCACAACCGCCGATTTCAAGTCCATCTGCAATCTGAAAAAAGCCGCTGGCGCCCGCAAAAAAATGGTCTCCCGCAGGGTAGCGTGCTTGCCCCGATGCTCTTCAACATATACACCAATGATCAGCCAGTCCTGCACAAAACCCAGCGCTTCGCATACGCAGATGACCTAGCACTAGCGGCTCAAAGTGACAGCTTTGAGGGTACAGAAATATCACTATCTGCGGCGTTAAAGGGTCTAACGAGGTACTATGAGATGAACTGCTTGAAAGCAAACCCCCTTAAAACTCAGTCGTGCGTATTCCATCTACGAAACCGGGAAGCAAATAGGCAGCTCAGTGTTGCCTGGAATGGAGTCGCTATTGAGCACTGCCCCTGCCCAAGGTACCTTGGAATAACCCTAGACAGAACTTTGTCCTTCAAGAACCACTGTTTAAAAACGCGTCAGAAGGTTAGTTCGCGAAACTGTCTGCTGCGGAAACTCACGTCAACCCACTGGGGCGCTTCTGCGCACACCCTTCGCACCACTGGTCTGGCACTTTGCTATTCAGCTGGCGAATACGCGTGCCCGGTGTGGCACCGCTCTACCCACGCGGGACAAGTTACCTCGGCACTTAACGACACCTGCCGCATAATAACCGGATGTCTTAAACCAACTCCGCTTAATAAGCTGTACCCTCTGGCAGGAATCGCACCCCCGGAAGCCCGCAGAGAAGTGGCATGTAGCGTTGAAAAATTGAAGCAGGAACAAGACCCTAGGCATCCTCTCCACGGCCACAAGCTACCACCATCTCGTCTAAAGAGCCGTAGGAGCTTTATGCGGTGTACTGCAGCGATCCGGATTCCACCGTCCCAGAAGCGACTTGCCCAATGGAAGAGTTCCCGCGCCCCTCCTGACGACTACGTCCGCCCCGCTGAAGCGCTTCCCGCTGGGCATAAGCAGCCGTGGCCGATCTGGAAAGCCTTAAACAGACTGCGTTCCCAGGTCGGTCGTAGCAAAGAGAACATGCTGAAGTGGGGCGCTCTAAGCGGCTCGGACGCCCAATGTCCATGTGGGACGACTCCCCAAACAATGGAACACATGTTATCTTGCCCAGCGTGCCCGCATTCCTGCTCTGAGCAGGATCTCCGTGATGCGACGGACAGGGCGATAAATGTCGCTGCTTTTTGGTCCCGCACAGTCTGAAAGTCTGAAACCATCGACACGAGAAGAAGAAGAAGACTGTCATAGTAAATTTTGTAACCCCAGTAAATTCACTGCCATCTGTCGACACACTTTAAAACTAAAATTGAAGATTTGTAAAAATACGATAAAATGTATTTAAATATAGATATTTTTTTTTTTTGCATTAATTATTTTTATGATTTTGACCCATGTTCTTTCACTGATATGCGTTAAAATTGTTAAATAACAAACGAAACCGTCAACGCCATCCATACGACTGTAGGCCAAAACTAGTAGCGCCCTCTGAACGAGAATCAAATTTTCTTGATTTTCGAGGCACGTTTTTTCCTTAGACTGTATCCATCTATTACGGAGTTATATCTATCTTTGGTTGTTTTGCTTGATACAAAAACCAATCTAAAAGCGACAATAAAACTCACCGACACGGGCTATTTTCTCTGGGAACTCTGTTCTGAATAATTATTTTGTTTTTTTTTTCAGACCCTAATAGAAGCGCTCCGTTCAGCCGAGCCAGTACCCCTAGAACTCGACCGCGGTCTGCAAGTGCTGCTGCCATCGCAGGCCGTCACCAAGGTGCAGCTCCCGCCTTCCTTCTACGCGCTCAAGCCTGAGGACATCAAGCGAGAACAGCAACTGAGGTACTGGAAGTTTACTGAATATGACGGTAGATGGCGCTGAACCGAACGCGGCGATTTCTACATCGCGCTAACGAGATTTTTATTGCGTTAGTATATAAGGGTTGGAGAGATATTTTTAGGGACCCACAATAGAGACCCCAATAACCCTCTATACACTCTATTCCCTTTGGTAGTGGTTTTAGTAACGGCAGATTTGATTGTAAAACCGAACTACATTGTTGCAGGACCGAAGCCATAGAGAAGATGCAGATGCTGCGCACCAAAGCGATGCGCGAAAAGGATGAGCTGCGTGAGATGCGCAAGTACAAGTTCGCCATCATACGGGTTCGATTCCCCGACGGAATACTTTTGCAGGTAACGTTACATTTCTTTCATTCAAAGATTCAAACCAATACCTATGTAACTCTGTTTTGAATGTAATTATTGTATTTATAATGCTAATTATATTTTAATTGTTATTTTTTTAATTTAATTTTTAATGTAATTATAAAAACGACATGTAATACAAATATGATAATATGAAATATAAGAAATAGTCCAAGGAAAAAACGTGCCTCGGAAATCAAGAAAAAAGTCATTCTCGGATAGATGGCGCTACATCTTAGAACCATAAGTTAATAGTCAGCTCCTACCTATCATTGACCACAACACCCTTACCCATTTAATAATTCCCATGTTTCAGGGCACATTCTCCGTGTACGAGCACTACAGCGAAATCCACGACTTTGTCCAACAGAACCTAGAATACGACTTACCTTTCATCCTCAACACGCCCACCGGCCACAAATTAACCCTCGAAGAGGACGCCACTAAGACCCTTATCGACCTACGGCTGGTACCGGCCACAGTGCTCACTTTCGCGTGGCACGCGTCCGTGATAGATCAGATCAATAGTAGTCCGAATAAGGATGTGTTTTTGAAGCCTGAAGTTATGGTTCTTGTTAGCGAGATTTAGGATTGTGATAGCAATGATGGATGACGCTAAGCTGCAGAGATAACTGACCCCCTGCATAGAAGTTTGTTAGCAGGGGGGTCAACTATCTCTGCAGCTACATTCAGGAGAAGAGCTGAGCAGGCGAGTTGTTCAAAGCGTTTTGAGAGGTATGGGCATTGTGAATGTAATCGCGCGTTATGTGGTAGTAGGGCGTGGTAGGGCCATGAATCTAGTATAACTGGATCGGGCATGAGGGGTGGGGGGAAATGACCAAACGGGATAGTCTTATGTATCTTTCAGTAGGAGTAGCAGAGAAAGCGCTGTTATTGTTTGTCCTTGTCACAGTCTCACATTTTTTTTATTCCCCACTGTAAATTTGTATGGTTTATGGTGAGCTACAAATCTAATCGACCAATCATATTGTCGCATTGCGTATGTTCCATCCCTCACGGGCGCACGCGTATAGCTGATCTATGTAATGCTAGGTCTATGTGTAGGGCACAGCACAGCGGATGTCATTTCAGATCTAGAGCAGAGCCCAACTGGGGAGGTACCTCCACCTTACAGAAAACCGCAGCCAAATAACACTAGACCCTACTCATAGTGTTGTGTTCCTGCCGGTGAGTAAAGTTGCCCAGAGCTCAACCAGGTTGCGGATTAGAGTCGGCAACGCGCATGTAACTCCTCTGGAGTTGCAGGCGTACATAAGCTACGGAGACTGCTTACCATCAGGCGGGCCGTATGCTTGTTTGCCACCAACGTAGTATAAAAAAATACTGTTTTTTTCTCTGATAGCTCGTTTTATTGAACCTGAGATTAAGAGCTTGCGTATTATTTTAAACACCTCGCCAACTCGGATAATTCTGCTGCTAACTGATTCACTGCCCCCAACGCACATGTGCGTTCACCGTCATACAAGTTTGTTCCTAGGCCACGCCCCCTGGCAGTGAATACGTTAACTTTACACTTCACATATTATAAATTGACCATCTATCTAAACGTCAAATTATTGCTTTAATGCCAGACGCAAGTAAATAGTAAACACTCTTATTCAAAAACTTTACGAGCCTGATTTAGTTAAATTATGTTTTATCCCTTTCTTACAAATACACAAGTCAAAATGACAGATAAAGACAAACGATTCATAGCTAATTCACGCCAGTAACGCGTTAATTTACATCAATACACATTAGCGTAGAGGTGATCTCACATATTTAATATATACGCTAGATGACACAAATACCACAATTTGTATTGAAACCAAGCGTGCCGACTTTATCATACAAAATTTACGCATAATATAATTTTAAAATTGCTTATCTGTGATAGGAAATTTGTTCTTGCCTTTAGGTGCTCGCAATTTTTGGGCTGTTGCAGTTAATTATCATGCAACGAAGCATTTTTTAAGTTTTCACGAACGTCCGACTGCAACAACTGACGCGCGTGGACTGTAAATAGCGACGGTCAACCTCGACGCTTGGTCGGGGTTCGGACACGAAGTAGATGCATTTGCGTCTTCTATGGTATATTTATTTCTGTGGGTGATCTATAATAATGACGAGAAACACGCCTCTAAATGTGGATTATAAGTCTCTATTATTTTCTTGTCTTCGTCCTAACTTATTTTATGTAAAATACGTTTTAAGTGTCAAAATGTAAAGGTCCCACCATCACCAGCAGCACCTTTATCGCAAATTTATGTCTAAAGACATTCTTCCTTCCACTAGATTATGTAACTAAATTATTGCACCGCATTGCACTTTATCTCTGTGTAATAAAATGTGACGTTTTCAACGAAAAGGTACCACATTGTCGCTTGTTGATAAGGTTGATTTCTAATTGGAGCTATATGGAAATAGCGCCTTACTGACAAGCGACAACCCTTTTGGTTGAAAATGGCACAAATGTTGTACTAAATGTTTTGTTTTTTTATTTAAAAATGATGTTTTTGTTGTTATTATTAGTACAGGTTGATTATTTAAAGCTGGTATGATTAACCTCGTAAGGCCCAATGTGCATTACAATGTACACTCTGTTTCAATCTAATTTGAACCTTATACTAACTGAATTAAGTAGCGTTTTTTGTTTCATTGTTTCTAAAACAAACGAAAGTCACCCTAATCTTCTATACAACTTGTTGTATATCAATCACAGCTATGCCCCGTACGTTTGATTTTTTTTTTCTCGAATATTTATTATAAAAGGGAGCATTAAAAATTTGTATGAAATCTGTTTTTCGCTCCTATTTTTTACCACAATCAAAAAATCTAACGTAAGGGCATAGCTATGGTTAATATACATCCAATTATGTTAAAATACTTTCCATAACTACTACTTTTACTTTTCCTGTTAATGTCAATATCCAGAGAGGAAAATGGGACTACGTTTGTATTGAGAAACAGCCGTCCCCTTTCCTCTTAACTTCCAAGAAATACAACACTTAACTGTTCCTCGATGGACCTTATCGTTTTGCAATAAGGTATAAAATAATTACACGTCTATTTTAGGGAAAAGGATCCAATCCACAAAAAACTGTCAATAGAATTTGAACTTTCTGTCAAAAACGAAAAGTCATTGATTTAAATGGCAAATTTTAGAGGATGGATCCTTTTCCCTAAATGGCTCCAAATTATGAATGATTAGTTTATTATAATACATTTGGCTGGATATTTATTATTGCATAGCAGCCGTTATTGTATTGTATATTGAGTTGTAAATTGGTCTAATAAATATTTAAAACAACGTTATAATGGCTTATCATTTTATTATAAAAACACATCAAATACAGTAAACAGCAGAAAAAGGTATGTCAATGAGCTCAAAGCATAACCTATGTCCTTACTTATCTTCATCAAAAAATCAACGTTGGCAGTTGAATTTGAAATCAATAGAATAGGACATAAGGCTGAATTTCATTTGCTTTGAAATCAAAAGAAACAATAAATGCAATTTTATTCCAAAGGAATATCGGTTTTAATTACATTGAAGTAATGCTATATATAGGACCGCGGGTCGTAGAAGGATCATATAATATATGATGCTTCTACGACCCGATATGAAATTAATAATATTATTATTATTTAATTTCAAGACCCTAAGTCAACCAAAAACTTATGAATAACTGTCGTGAGCAGGTGTCAATCATATTCTAGACTATTTAAGGTCTCAGCGGTAAGTACAGAGATGTTAAAAATCGCTCAATATAACATATGTTGTCCACTTTTTCAAACACTAGAAGCTAATATAATCCATAAGTACTAATATTATAAATGCGAAAGTGTGTCTGTCTGCCTGTTACCTCTTCATGCTTAAACCGCTTAACCAATTTAGTTAAAATTTGGTATAGAGATAATTTGAGTCCCGGGGAAGGACATAGGGGCATAGTTTATATCCCAGAAGTCATCCTTAAAGGGGGTGGGTTTGTATGGGGAATCGATAAAAAGCAGATTGGATAAAAACCAAGCTACCAAAAAAAATCACGCAGACAAAAGCTAGTAGATAATACCAGTAACTTTACGATTATTATGAAGAATAAGTGACCGACAGAACAGCACGTCAATGTTAGGGCGGTTACTCTGCCCGAATTTCCTAATCTTATCTCTCTTTTTTGTACAACATCCTACGAAACAGCAATATCCTCTTGCGGCTTTTCGGGCAGTTTGTTCTCAATAGTGAGTGACTTGGTGCAGTCCTCCGTCTTGTAGATGCCGACCAGCCGGTTTGACACCTCGAACATGTTGTAGCGGAGCGAGATGATGATGAACTGCGCGTTTTTGGTGCGCTCCTGAAAATGAAACAAAACAGTTATAACAAAAATTGGGGATAGGCTGTTGCAGGGACACAGCCGCAATGGTTTACGTGAAACGTGGCGTGGAAAATTATTGCAAAGGCCGCTTAGGGCCGAAGGCCAGTAGCGTCCGGGAGGTTAGTGCTCAGGCACAGAACAAGTACACTGTGTATTAAAGCGCGCAAAGCTTACAGTGTAAAAGGCGCTCTGTATCCTCTCGAGTCCCCAGTCTTGTATCCTGGCAGGGTCGCCATGTGAGGTTGGGACCCAGGACAGGAGTAAGACACAGGTGTTTAAGATATCTTAGGCAGATCGCGAGAATTATTATTAGGGCTGCTACTGTGACGACACAAAGGTCCCAATCCGTGAAACTTCTACGGTGAAATTCGTATCGAGGTCGATCTGATTAGTTTTTTCGATTGTCGTATAATATGTCCAACCGCTGGCTGATTGGCTGTAGTACTGCCTTGATTCCCCATATTGTAGGTTATTATTCCGCTGGACACTACACCATCTTGACGTATTTAATACGCGGCGGTATCGGTCACCCGCGATGAGAGAATGCCTTCCTACTACGGATCCCGGCAGGGTCGCCATGTGAGGTTGGGACCCAGGACAGTATTTAACCAACAGTCCTGTGTTTTACTACTGTCCTGGGTCCCACAGGCCTTTATAAAGGCTTTATTCCAAAACGTAATTTTAATTTTGATTAAATAAATCGAGGTTCCAAATCCAAAAACGAAACCAAAGATAGATATAACTCCGTAATAGATGGATACAGTCTAAGGAAAAAACGTGCCTCGAAAATCTCGAAAATTTGATTCTCGATCAGAGGGCGCCACTAGTTTTGGCCTACTCTCGTATAGAGGGCGTTGACGGTTTCGTTTGTTATTTATAATTTTAACGCATATCAGTGAAAGAACATCAGTCAAAATCATATAAAAATAATAAATGCAAATAAAAAATGCATTTATCCATATTTAAATACATTTTAACGTATTTTTATAAATCTTCATTTATAGTTTTAAGTATGTCGATAGATGGCAGTGAATTTACAGCGGTTACAAAATTTACTATGACAGTGCCGCTCTATCTTATTATATCCTCTTTGACGAAACTAAAGATTCTCATTTACTGGGACTTAGGCTTAGAAGGCACTGCGGCTTTTTCAAAAGCGGTTCCGCAACCGCAAAAAATGTAACGTACGGCATGCTTTATAAGCGCGCGCACTTAAAAGACTGAAACCGCAAGAAAAAATCCGCAGTGCGCTCTAAATGTCTGGTTTCACCTGATCTTATAGCGTGAAGAGCGCCCCTAGGCGTTGGAACACTATATAGAAAGAAAGAAAGAAAGAAAATACATTTATTTGACGCCACAACATAGTACATAAAAAAGAAAGAAAAGAAAAGCATGCAGACAAAAAAACATTTGGACGCCAAAAAGGATCCCCACTCAGCATAGTGCCGCGGCAAACCGTGGCGCTGGTTTTCTGTGGGGACCTGGCTTAATCTAAAAATAATGGCGACACGTACGCCAACGATATCTGTCTCACTCGTAACATGCGTCATATCGTCTCACTCGTGACACACTTAGACTGAAACCGCAAGAAAAAATCCGCAGTGCGCTCTAAATGTCTGGCTTCACCTGATCTTATAGTGTGAAGAGCGCCCCTAGGCGTTGGAACACAATATCTGTCTCACTCGTAACATGCGTCATATCGTCTCACTGGTCACACACACCTTGATGTAGTTGGCCACGATGGACACGTTCTTGAAGTCGAGCGCCGCGTCGATCTCGTCCATGACGTAGAGCGGCGTGGGCTTGTAGTAGTGCAGTGCGAACACCAGCGCCAGCGACGAGAGGGTCTTCTCGCCGCCGGACAGGTTCGAGATGTTCTTCCACGACTTGTTCGGGGGTCGGACGCTGGGGATAACGAAGTAATCTGTATAACCAAAGATAGATATAACTCCGTAATAGATGGATACAGTCTAAGGAAAAAACGTGCCTCGAAAATCAAGAAACTTTGATTCTCGTTCAGAGGGCGCTACTAGTTTTGGCCTACAGTCGTATAGATGGCGTTGACGGTTTCGTTTGTTATTTAACAATTTTAACGCATATCAGTGAAAGAACATGGGTCAAAATCATCAAAATAATTAATGCAAATAAAAAAAATCATTTATCTATATTTAAATACATTTTATCGTATTTTTACAAATCTTCAATTTTAGTTTTAAAGTGTGTCGACAGATGGCAGTTATACCATAGAGTAACCATAAAGTAACTTATACTAGAGCGGTACTGTCATAGTAAATTTTGTAACCCCAGTAAATTCACTGCCATCTGTCGACACACTTTAAAACTAAAAATGAAGATTTATAAAAATACGATAGAATGTATTTAAATATAGATAAATGATTTTTTTTATTTGCATTAATTATTTTTATGATTTTGACCCATGTTCTTTCACTGATATGCGTTAAAATTGTTAAATAACAAACGAAACCGTCAACGCCATCTATACGACTGTAGGCCAAAACTAGTAGCGCCCTCTGAACGAGAATCAAATTTTCTTGATTTTCGAGGCACGTTTTTTCCTTAGACTGTATCCATCTATTACGGAGTTATATCTTTCTTTGGAGTAACTTTTACTAGAGCGGTACTGTCATAGTAAATTTTGTAACCCCAGTAAATTCACTGCCATCTGTCGACACACTTTAAAACTAAAAATGAATATTTATAAAAATACGATAAAATGTATTTAAATATGGATAATTTTTTTTTATTTGCATTAATTATTTTTATATGATTTTGACCCATGTTCTTTCACTGGTATGCGTTAAAATTATAAATAACAAACGAAACAGTCAACGCCCTCTATACGAGTGTAGGCCAAAACTAGTGGCGCCATCTGATCGAGAATTAAATTTTCGTGATTTTCGAGGCACGTTTTTTCCTTAGACTGTATCCATCTATTACGGAGTTATATCAATCTTTGGTATAACCATGTATGCAGGCCCCACATATTGACGTGTTTGTGGACAGTGTTGGTGGTTTTGGACGACAGCTAATGTTGTTTTTAAATAGTTATGTTTTGAATTAAATTTATTGTTAATTATGACTTATATTGTTTAAATTTTAATTTATTTATTGTTTGTCTGAATGGTCTTAAATTTGTAATGACTAATAGTTATAAATGTAAGTATTTTAATAGTATTTGAATGATTATATTGTTTAATTCTATAGTATTCTATTGTAACTTAGTATGTAAGCGACTTGGACATGATCTGTAATGCTTGTGTATTTTTTTAAATTAATAAATCAAAGCGACACAATTAAGATCTACAAAAACTTTGGAACGACACAATTAAGATCTGCCATATCTATTAAGTTTAAGGTCAATTTTCTAAACGTTAATATATTTTTCCTTTTTTATTGTGGGACGTACCATATTATTATAATCTATAAATCATCGTTGATTTTTTTCATTGTGATTGACATCTGTATATACAAATAGGTCAATTCTCTAGTTCTGGGGGTTCTTAAAACACCTGTTCCTACTTTCCTATGTTCCCCTGAACAATTGCATATTGTCACAATTTTAGGACAAATCTTACATTATGTAACGAACTGAGGCAAGACTGAGAGAGAAATATGTAACGAGCGACGTTATTAGGAGCGGATATTATAGAAGTTTGCCTTGCCAAAGAAATTGAAGACGCTTTTGGTACAGATAAACTATCAAATACTTACCTGAAGGTAATTCCCTCGATGAAGGGATCCAGTGTCCACAAGCTCCAGCTCCGCCGAGAGTGATCATCTGGTACATCTCCTTCACCTTGTTATTGTGTTGAAACCTAAATACTGCCCTCAACTCTCCTGCCACCTATATGATTAATAACACTTACCTGAAGGTAATTCCCTCGATGAAGGGATCCAGAGTATCTACAAGCTTCAACTTCGCATCTCCGCCGCGAGTGATCATCTGGTACATCTCCTTCACCTTGTTATTGTGTTGAAACCTGAAGACTGCCCTCAACTCTCCTGCCACCTATATGATAATCAATAACACTTACCTGAAGGTAATTCCCTCCGTGAAGGGATCCAGAGTGTCCACGAGTTCCAACTCAGCGTCTCCGCCGAGCGTGATCATCTGGTACATCTCTTTCAGCTTTGCCGTTATCGTATTGAAACCTGAAATAAATAATTTTTATAAGTAGGTAAATATTCCGAAAATTTAACATAGTTTCCTCCCTAAAACGTCTTTGAAGTCGTGTAGGTTAAATGATAATTTAGAATCTAGAGCGTAAAGAGGAAGTCAAAAGATACGTGGATAATAGACCGCGAGCCAGGAACAGAGTTCCATGAACAATAGCATCGCGGGTAAAAACTCGTAAAATGGTTAACGTTGATGGACGTGTAATGAACCCACGTGAACGTCAGCTGACGCCGAAATTTCTGCCTACGATCATAATGGGCAAATATAGATATAACTCCGTAATAGATGGATACAGTCTAAGGAAAAAACGTGCCTCGAAAATCAAGAAAATTTGATTCTCGTTCAGAGGGCGCTACTAACTTTGGCCTACAGTTGTATAGATGGCGTTGACGGTTTCGTTTGTTATTTAACAATTTTAATGCATATCAGTGAAAGAACATGGGTCAAAATCATAAAAATAATTAATGCAAATAAAAAAAATCATTTATCTATATTTAAATACATTCTAACGTATTTTCAAAAATCTTCATTTTTAGTTTTAAAGTGTGTCGACAGATGGCAGTGAATTTACTGGGGTTACAAAATTTACTATGACAGTAACGCTCTAGTATCAGTTACTCTATGTAATGGGTGAGAGGAACAGTATGAGAATTCCTTGCCCCAGTGTTTCACTTACCCTATATGTGGTATTATCTATGAAAAGGGACCTTACGCCATTATAAACGATGCTCCGATATAAATATACAATGCCGCGCAACGCTGTGCGCCGTAAGCGCCATCGACAATAAGGTCCCTTTTCATAGAAAATGCCCCATATAACCTTAAATAACTGACGTCATACTATGCTTGTAATTTTTGTCTTCCAATGAATCTTGAAAATAATTTTCAAATTATCGCATGCATAGTTTCTTTGTAAGGTAAACAATTTCACGCATCTTATTTCACCATAATATTTAATTAAAGACAAATCAATTTCACGTCCTAGATTTTGATGTCTAAAATGCTACAAGATACAGCAATCCCACATGTAAACGGTAAAACAAGATGATACGTGCTCTGCTTATATGTAAGTGTATGTTTTTTTCTGATAGATATCTGTACAATACATTTTTTGTTTTATACAAATTTTCTTTTTACGGTTCCGTACCCAAAGGGTAAAAACGGAACCCTATTACTAAAACCATAGAGTAACGTATACTAGAGCGGTACTGTCATAGTAAATTTTGTAATCCCAGTAAATTCACTGCCATCTGTCGACTCACTTTAAAACTAAAAATAAATATTTATAAAAATACGATAAAATTTATTTAAATATGGATAAATGATTTTTTTATTTGCAATAATTATTTTTATATGATTTTGACCCATGTTCTTTCACTGGTATGCGTTAAAATTATAAATAACAAACGAAACAGTCAACGCCCTCTATACGAGTGTAGGCCAAAACTAGTGGCGCCATCTGATAGAGAATCAAATTTTCGTGATTTTCGAGGCACGTTTTTTCCTTAGACTGTATCCATCTATTACGGAGTTATATCTATCTTTGCTAAGACTTCACTGTCCGTCTGTCAGTCACCAGGCTGTATTTCATGAACCGTGATAGCTAGACAGTTGAAATTTTCACATATGATGTATTTCTGTTGCCGCTATAACAACAAATACTAAAAACAGAATAAAAAATATATTTAAGTGGGGCTCCCATAAAACCAACGTGATTTTTTTTGCCATTTTTTGCGTAATGGTACGGAACCCTTAGTGCGCGAGTCCGACTCGCACTTGGCCGGTTTTTTTACTTTGTCACTATTTAATATTGTCTTCGGTTACCGCGATAGTTACTCATGAAATAAATTCATAGTTTTATTTCATGAGTAACTATCGCGGATTATATCGCGATTTTGCATGTACAACCAGCCTTAAAGTTTATAGTCTATGATGGTTCATTATTTTTAGTATGTGGGTATTTTTGCACTTTGTAATTTTTCCTCAGTCACCAGTTGACCACGAACGCTGTAAAGAGTTCGAAACGTCGGGATGTATTATAAATTCAATATACGCGATATAATCCGTTTTCATAGTTTTATTTTTGTCAGTATTTGTTTGATGCTGACAGCTATTGTTATTATTTTCAGTGACCTTGTTGTTCATAATAGACTGCGATGCCCAACGCAATTTCACAAAAGACTGGTGCAGCTGCAACGTGGCTCTCCGGTGCAACCAGTCGGTATGCGCGTCCAACAACCAGACATTTAAATGCGAGTGCGAATTAGGATGCTCCAACTATTACTCAGAGCCGCCTTTAAATCTCACTGTACGCTATGAGGGCCCATGTAAAAATGAATGAAGATTTTAATAAATTATGTGTTGTATTATTTTTCTTTTTTTATTAGGGTTCCGTACCCAAAGGGTAAAAAAGGGGCCCAATTACTAAGACTCCGCTGTCCGTCTGTCTGTCTGTCACCTGGCTGTATCTCATGAACCGCCATAACTAGACAGTTGAAAATATTGTCTTCGATTACCGCGATAGTTACTCATGAAATAAAACTATGAAAACGGACCCGTTGACCACGAACGCTGTAAAGGGTTCGAAACGTCGGGATGTATTATAAATTCAATATACGCGATATAATCCGTTTTCATAGTTTTATTTCATAGACAGTTGAAATTTTCACAGATGATGTATTTCTGTTGCCGCTATAACAACAAATACTAAAAAGTACGGAACCCTCAGTGCGCGAGACCGACTCGCACTTGGCCGGTGTTTAGTCTTTGTCCCCGACTTCCGTATAGAACTGTTTTCTCAGTTAAACTCACGTTTCTCTCGGTGTACTACTGTACTAAATGAACAAAAAGACCGAACTAGTACAGTTGTGAGATTGTACGATTGATAGACAGCTCTACGGTGTTGCTAGAGGATGCCGCTGATTTATATGGGACAGTCAATTTTTTTTTGCGATTTCTAGCGATATTATAGGACATTCTTACACAGATTGACCAAGTCCCACGGTAAGCTCAAGAAGGCTTGTGTTGTGGGTACTCAGACAACGATATATATAATATACAAATACATAGAAAACACCCAAGACTCATGAACAAATATCTGTGTTCATCACACAAATAAATGCCCTTACCGGGATTCGAACCCAGGACCATCGGCTTCACAGGCAGGGTCACTACCCACTAGGCCAGACTAGTCGTCAAATATGTATATGAAGTGGTATCTGCAAAAAAAAAACTCGGAGAGCTGGGGCGTCGGTTGCAGGAGAGAGGTCTCCACCCCCGCCCCGGCTCCGGGTCGTTCCTGGCGCAGAGGTTGTCCATCGCGATTCAACGCGGAAACGGGGCTAGCGTGATGGGCACCTTTTCGCCGGGAACGATGCGGGGTGGGTTATTCGATTAGTTTTTAAAGATTAGTTTAGTTTTAGCAAAGAGGATATAATAGGATAGAGCGGTACTGTCATAGTAAATTTTGTAACCACAGTAAATTCACTGCCATCTATCGACACACTTTAAAACTAAAAATAAGATTATAAATATACGATAAAATGTATTTAAATATGGATAAATGATTTATTTATTTGCATTAATTATTTTTATATGATTTTGACCCATGTTTTCCACGGATATGCGTTAAAATTGTTAAATAACAAACGAAACCGTCAACGCCCTCTATACGAGAGTAGGCCAAAAGTAGTGGCGCCATCTGATCGAGAATCAAATTTTCGTGACTTTCGAGGCACGTTTTTTCCTTAGACTGTATCCATCTATTACGGAGTTATATCTATCTTTAATTTTATTAATAGAACCTTAATTTCTTAGTTCTTAGGATTTTTAGTGATTGTTTTTTTTTTATGTCTGTGTAAATTTAGATATTGTTTATTATCTGCAAAATGTACTACAAGTACCTGCTAAGAAGTCGTTGGTGCGTCTCTTCTTGAGCTGGTCGTATCCGTTGCGCACTTCGTTCCGCTGCGTCGTGATCTGGTCCAACTCGGCCGCACGCTTTAGGTACAGTTCCTCTTTCGCTTTGTAGTCCTGAAGATAAAATAATTTAGAAATATGTGTATAAGAGGTTAAGGTCGCGTTTCCACCAGAGATGTGCGAGGGTGCGTAGCGAGGGATTTGTTTGTTAAGAACCAATAGAAAATTGCCGACTAGAGCTGTGCGGAGCGAGGATAGGTAAATTAATCAATCGATAGAATCCTATTGGTTCTTAACAAAAACATCCCTCGCTACGCATCCTCGCGCATCTCTGGTGGAAACGCAGCCTAAACCTTAAAGGTAAAAAAAAAGTTCTAGTAATTATTCCCAATAAAGAAATTATCAAACGACTCTCACCTGTATGGCCTGGAGATTAGGTTTAGCGTCGCCCAGCCGGCCTTGCTGAGCTGTGAGCCGCTCTCGCAGCTCATCTACCGCCATTTCTTCTAATTCTTCAGCAGTATGTGTGGCGAGAGGGTCGGGTGGCTCGATGCCGGGTACTCCTTCGATTCCTGGATCTTCTAGCTTCAGGTTTCGTAGCTGTACAAAGTGAGAATATGATTTATAAGCCGCTATCCATACTAATATTATAAATGGGGCATTTCACGTCAAGCGGGCAGCAAAAAAATTGTCAGGTTCTGGATTTTGTTCATAGTTGGATTAATTGGACCTATATGTGAACTAAAAAATTTGGCATCATTACTTTTTTAATATATTGCTTCGTTAAAAATTTATACGCATTTGAAAAAACTACAAAATTTGAGGAACGGATTTAAAAAAAATTATTATTGCAATTCTTTCAATGGATTTAATTATAACTAAATAGTGATTATTTGAGAATATTAGTTGATTTCTTTGAAAATTTATAAAAAAAGTTTTTTTATCTTTTTTTCATATAACAAACCGGAAGTTAGTATTAAATATCTTTTTTTTGCTTTTATACATCTTAACCGATGAAATATTGTTTATTGCTTTAATTCCGTTACGCAAAAGTAAAAAAACCCGTAATTGGCCATTAAAGACTGCCACATAGAACTACCGCTCAGTACGGAGCGTCGCGCAGTACTTTCGAATTACTTCATGAATCTTCAAAACCAATCGAGATGCCATTATATTTTTTTTTATAGGACATTAGTACACCATAAGCTACATTATTGTGTAAAAATAAAAAATATAAAAAAATGCGAAGTTGGAAAAAAAAAGATATTTAATACTAACTTCCGGTTTGTTATATGAAAAAAAGATAAAAAAAACTCTTTTTATAAATTTTCAAAGAAATCAACTAAGATTCTCAAATAATCACTATTCAGTTATAATTAAATCCATTGAAAGAATTGCAATTATAATTTTTAAAAAATCCGTTCCTCAAATTTTGTAGTTTTTTCAAATGCGTAGAAATTTTTAACGAAGCAATATATTACAAAAGTAATGATGCCAAATTTTTTAGTTCACATATAGGTCCAATTAATCCAACAATGAACAAAATCCAGAACCTGACTATTTTTTTGCTGCCCGCTTGACGTGAAATGCCCCAAATGCGAAAGTGTATCTGTCTGTCTGTCTGTTACCTCTTCACGCTTAAACCGTTGAACCGATTTAGTTGAAATTTGGTATAGAGATAGTTTGAGTCCCGGGGAAGGACGAAAGATAGTTTTTATCCCAGAAATCATCCTTTATAGGGGTGAACAGGGGGGTGGAAGTTTGTATGGGGAATCGATAAAAAGCAGATTGGATAAAATAAAAGCTACCCAAATTACTAACTCCACGCAGACGAAGTCGCAGGCAAAAGCTAGTTGAGAATAAAACTATTGTCCATTTGCCGATTCTGAAATATCGATAATGTATGTATGTATGTATGTAAACACTTTATTGTACATAAGACAGATTACAAACACAATAAAAGAACATAAATATATACAATGTACAAAGGCGGACTTATCCCTATAAGGGATCTCTTCCAGTCAACCTTTGTGCAATTGAGAATGAAACAACCTTAATAATAATCACTTGAGAATAATCACCTTAATGATTAGGTATAATAAAGGTTGTCTCAATAAGAGTGCCCTATTTCGTTTAAAAATAAAAACACGTATTTTTAGAGTGAGTGTGAGATAGTGATATTTAAATTGCATTACAAAAAGACATATTCCTATTATGTATAGAATAAAATATCCGGCAAATGGCCGCCACGGATCTCAATACTCAATATCTTTATTGCTAATATCAATCCTCAATCTCAATCTTGATCTTTATCTGATGACAGACCATTACTGTAACTTAATGTTATGTACTTATGTTATGTTCTTATGTCGTCATATTTTATCTCTTCTTGTATTAGTTTGTGTAAACGATGTGTAATTTTATTTTTCGCCATATTTTATGTCTCTTTCTTTTATGTTGCTTTCTTTTTGTCTGTTACCTTCCGTGATTCTCACCTGATGGTCTCATCGGAAGATCAGCGCTGGAAGTCGCCAGCAGCATGCTGAGATGGGGCCATTTCGTGACACTTTATTTTCATGTCCTTTTAATGTATGTCTATTGTCTGTGTGTGTTTACGAATAAAGTATTCTATTCTATTCTATTCTATTCTATTCTATTCTATTCTATTCTATTCTATTACTCTTTTCATGAAATTATCGATGACTTTTTGACAAAGATAACGCGTTGAATTGTTTCTGATTTATTCGCATAAACCCATGATTTCTCAAAATCTCAAAGATCTTGGTAGCCAGTTGATATCTGAATTTAGTGAAACGATTCGGTCTGGAAATCGTTGCTGGAATAAATCGATGACGCGGAAACGTTCTTAGCTTTGATCTGCTTGTAATGCGACTATCTTATAATACTTACGTCTCTTTCGAGTTGCGGCATCTTCGCCCTGAAGTCGACGATGCTCTTCTCCATCTTGGTGACGGCGTTCTTTGCTTCTATTTGCTCGCTTTTGTACTTGTTCATCTTAGCTTGTAGTGCTGCTATCTCTTTCTTCAGCTCTGAGAACTCGTCTGTACCGTCGGAGATTTGCTCGTCGAGCTAGAAAGAGAGGGAGAACGTCACAATGTTTTGAAACCATTTATATAAGATCAAAGATAGATATAACTCCGTAATAGATGGATACAGTCTAAGGAAAAAACGTGCCTCGAAAATCACGAAAATTTGATTCTCGATCAGATGGCGCCACTAGTTTTGGCCTATTCTCGTATAGAGGGCGTTGTCTGTTTCGTTTGTTATTTATAATTTTAACGCATACCAGTGAAAGAACATGGGTCAAAATCATATAAAAATAATTAATGCAAATAAAAAAAAAACATTTATCTATATTTAAATACATTCTATCGTATTTTTATAAATCTTCATTTTTCGTTTTAAAGTGTGTCGACAGATGGCAGTGAATTTACTGGGGTTACAAAATTTACTATGACAGTACCGCTCTAGTATAAGTTACTCTATGGTCATAGTAAATTTTGTAACCATTTTAAATTCACTGCCATCTGTCAATATTCAAATTGTTAAATAACAAACGAAACCGTCAACGCCATCTATACGACTGTAGGCCAAAACTAGTAGTGCCCTCTGCGCGAGAATCAAATTTTCTTGATTTTCGAGGCACGTTTTTTCCTTAGACTGTATCCATCTATTACGGAGTTATATCTATCTTTGCTATGACAGTACCGCTCTATCTTATTATATCCTCATTGATAAGATTTAACAGAGCCCGGAATTTTCGCGGCAAATTCAAAAGCCTGTCGCAATTTTGCTAGAGTTAGAAACATCTTTTATCGATATCGATAGTTGTGTAATATTTGGCTCTACTGATTAAAGTATTCGACCCTCAGCACTGAGGAGAACGAAGCAAGGGGGGAGGGGAGGGGACAGTTTTCGAAAGAAGAAAAAGAGGTATTTGTTGCCTTAATTTCTGCGAAATAACTATGGTATTAAATCGAAATTCAAATCAATACAATTTAATACCCACCGGGCTTACGCGAAGACTCGGGCAAACTAATTATTTTAAAAATGTACCCTAGTTTGATCGAATTGTCCTTTTCATACGTCCCTATATTGTAAATTTCATCGAAATCGCTAGAGCCGTTTTTGAGAAATTACCAAAAAAGATGCAAATGTATATCTGAAAAAATATGATATATTATTTTTCGCTACTTTACGAACTTTAAGACTGGTTAATCATCGAATTTAAACTATCGTGAGACATATTAACTTAACTAACATAATCAGGTCTCTGTAATCAGGATCAGGATCTGGTTAATCATGTTATCGGCAACTTTTCTCGGCCCATTCCATTTGTTTCCTGTAAACTTACCTCCTCAATAAACTTCTGCAGCTCTGCGCTGTCGAGAGTGAGCTGTTTCTTCTCGTTGTTCCACGTCTCCAGTTTCCTGTCGTTTTCTGTGAGGTCTGCTTCCATTTGAGCTATCTTGTCTTTGGACTTTTTGGCGTTTCTGAAAAGTTTCATTTCATTAATTGTCTTTGTCATCATTCGAGCGAATTCAAAAAATTCACTCAAGCCAGCTCAATTCTTACCGGCTTACCAATTGTTTAGCGTTTTGTGCACCTTATCCTACAGGTATCATAAAAAACCGGCCAAGTGCGAGTCGGACTACGCAAAAATTATGGAAAAAAATCACGATTGTTGTATGGGAGCCCCACGAAAATATTTAGTGTTTAGTATTTGTTGTTATAGCGGCAACAGAAATACATCATCTGTTCTTGAGATACAGCCTGGTGACAGACAGACGGACAGTGGAGTCTTAGCAATAGGTCCCGTTTTTACCCTTTGGGTACGGAACCCTAAAAAATAAGCCTAGTTATCTGTCGGTTCCACAACGGGCAGGCAGGTAAGATTTTTTTGTTATTAGGTACTTATGAGTGATATACCTAGAGTTTGAGTAGGAATCAGTAGGAAAGAGACCGCACATAACGTGTGTCTGTGGGGAGTGAGCGAAGCTTCATAAAGCATCCTCAGACGTAGTGCGTCAAACCTTCACAAGCGCCGCACCACAACACACAAGTGCGACAAACCTTCACGAATCAAGAAAATAGGTAACGACCGTTACTACTTGGCAAAGATAAAGGAAAACCGGCCTTTTGCTAGTGTTAATAGCGACCCACAGCTTGGTGATCTCGCTGGACACCTTGTCGATCTTCTCGAACAAGTTGTCTACTTGTAACTACCAGTGGTCTAATGGGTATTGTTAAAGGAAAACCGACCTTTTGCTAGTGTTAATAGCGACCCACAGCTTGGTGATCTCGCTGGACACCTTGTCCATCTTCTCGAACAAGTTGTCTACTTGTAACTACCAGTGGTGTAATGGGTATTGTTAAAGGAAAACCGACCTTTTGCTAGTGTTAATAGCGACCCTCAGCTTGGTGATCTCGCTGGACACCTTGTCCATCTTCTCGAACAAGTTGTCTACTTGTAACTACCAGTGGTGTAATGGGTATTGTTAAAGGAAAACCGACCTTTTGCTAGTGTTAATAGCGACCCTCAGCTTGGTGATCTCGCTGGACACCTTGTCCATCTTCTCGAACAAGTTGTCTACTTGTAACTACCAGTGGTGTAATGGGTATTGTTAAAGGAAAACCGACCTTTTGCTAGTGTTAATAGCGACCCTCAGCTTGGTGATCTCGCTGGACACCTTGTCCATCTTCTCGAACAAGTTGTCTACTTGTAACTACCAGTGGTGTAATGGGTATTGTTAAAGGAAAACCGACCTTTTGCTAGTGTTAATAGCGACCCTCAGCTTGGTGATCTCGCTGGACACCTTGTCCATCTTCTCGAACAAGTTGTCTACTTGTAACTACCAGTGGTGTAATGGGTATTGTTAAAGGAAAACCGACCTTTTGCTAGTGTTAATAGCGACCCTCAGCTTGGTGATCTCGCTGGACACCTTGTCCATCTTCTCGAACAAGTTGTCTACTTGTAACTACCAGTGGTGTAATGGGTATTGTTAAAGGAAAACCGACCTTTTGCTAGTGTTAATAGCGACCCTCAGCTTGGTGATCTCGCTGGACACCTTGTCCATCTTCTCGAACAAGTTGTCTACTTGTAACTACCAGTGGTGTAATGGGTATTGTTAAAGGAAAACCGACCTTTTGCTAGTGTTAATAGCGACCCTCAGCTTGGTGATCTCGCTGGACACCTTGTCCATCTTCTCGAACAAGTTGTCTACTTGTAACTACCAGTGGTGTAATGGGTATTGTTAAAGGAAAACCGACCTTTTGCTAGTGTTAATAGCGACCCTCAGCTTGGTGATCTCGCTGGACACCTTGTCCATCTTCTCGAACAAGTTGTCTACTTGTAACTACCAGTGGTGTAATGGGTATTGTTAAAGGAAAACCGACCTTTTGCTAGTGTTAATAGCGACCCTCAGCTTGGTGATCTCGCTGGACACCTTGTCTATTTTCTTGGAGAGGTCGTCGACGCTCTTCTGCAGCTCCCTGACCTTGCCGCCGGCGACGGCTGCGATTTGGGCGTCCACGCCGTGCACCTCCTTCTCCACCTGGAATTAGCTCCATGCATGAATTTATTTTTATTTTTGGATTCATAATTTATATCGTTGGAACACCGGAAATGATAAAAATACTTTTGTAAACCTTAACATTATTTTATTAAAATATATTTAAAATGTTGAAAATTTTTGAGCGGTTGAAACGCTCATAATTTTTGGCGCGAATTCGACAGAGCGTGATGACGTCACACGTTGGGCGGTCCAACTGACGTTTGCTACTAATGACACTAATCTGTCGAACGCGTGACGTCACGTGGCGTTTCGAGCGTTTCGCTCACTAGCTTTTCGCGGGCAAATTTTTGTACTTTTTATTTATAATTTTAAGTAATTAAATGGTAATTTAAAAACGGAAATGCATTTATAACATGATATAACGGTAACAAACATCCGAATAAAACATATTTCGTTCAAATATAAACTTCATGCATGAGGCTAATTATTCTGGAGTTAGTTTACAGCTAGAATTAATAAAAATAGACAATAAGTTCGCCTTTGTCCATTGTATACAGGGTGGCTAAAAAATAAGTGCGTTCCCGTTGCCAGGGAGGTTTTGGAATTATACTGAGCAACTTTTACTATGGGACTAACACCGAAATCGCGAAAAAAAATTTGTCTGTTTCATACATTTTGGCTGGTCCATTTTCTACGGGAGGATAAAAAAAATTTTCGCGATTTCCTGACTGGAAAATAGACCTCTTGTGAGTTAATTAAGAAATGCGCTATAATCTTTTGTACCTATTATTTTATGCGCCCGAAATACGATTTGTTCGATTCTCATAAGCTCATAACATAATCAAAGCGACACTGCCGAAAACCCAGAAAACGACTCCCCAGGGTCAGGGTTAGGGTATAGTACGTTGCTGCCATACACTGAAAAACAATACATCCCCAAAAACATTCATTTTACTTCCACTATGATTTAGGAAAAAGTGAGTATTCCATTAGTTAGAAGTTTTTACACGATTACAATAAAAGAGAAAGTGTCAGTTGTCTTTTATGCTATAGTTGTGTCGCGATCAAGTTAAAAGATGTCCTTACCTCGCCGGCGTCCCGTTTGGCCTCGTCGAGTTTCTCCCCGGCCTCTTCGACGGCGGCCTCGAGCCGCGCCTTCTGGGCCTCGTCGACACGGGACGAGGCCGCTTTGGTCTCTTGTTGTCGCACTTGGTTCTGTTAAAATCAAATGTTACATGGTCACAGTATTATAAAGCCAAATAAGCTTGCAAATCCACTAGAGCTTGCATTATCAAGTCACAAAAACATAACCCTGACCAAAGATACATTGATTAAGATGCGTAAAATCTATGACAGTTTCGTGCTTCAGATTTGACAGGTAAATGAGATGGCGCTTTACATTTTGCGGTAACTCTGATTGTCAAAAGTTGACGTTTAACATCTGTCAAACGTGTGTAACACATGGATGTCAAACTAAGGGGCACGTTTTTTAGGGTTCCGTACCCAAAGGGTAAAAACGGGGCCCCTATTACTAAGACTTCGCTGTCCGTCTGTCACCAGGCTGTATCTCATGAACCATGATAGCTAGACAGTTGCAATTTTCACAGATGATGTATTTCTGTTGCCGCTATAACAACAAATACTAAAAACAGAATAAAATAAATATTTAAGAGGGGCTCCCATACAACAAACGTGATTTTTTGCCGTTTTTTGCGTAATGGTACGGAATCCTTCGTGCGCGAGTGCGACTCGCACTTGGCCGGTTATTTTTTAGACTACCTTTCTATTTACAATCAATTCTCTTGCCCTGACTTAGGCTACTCAACATTTGCCATCTGTAAAGACTAGTCTGTATCTAGATTTTTGTTCTAAATGCAATCTCACAGGTCAACGTAAACATACAAACCACTTACAATTGCATATCGTAGTTTATTATTGTGACTAAATACCTATTTCAAATATGTTACTTGTAATAACGAAAGTATACAATTACTTTATACTATGAGACATAGTATCTACCTCTTATTAACACTGAAACTTGGCAGTCAAACTGAATAACTGGTTTTGTAGCAATGAGGGCTACCGTTTTTGTGCTCACCAGTTGGCGCCACTATAGATGTAGGTCCAGAATAACAGATCTCAAAATTCTTCTATGCTTATTTTTATAAAATCAATACGATAATGTCTAAATGTGCCATTTTTTCAACCCGTTTAGTTTTGCATATGTTTTAGTTGGCACTTTTTTTAAACCACTAACATTTATTGAGCTATATCTATTGTTTACCATGATTAATCAAAGATGGACAAAGATTTACCACAGTTATGAATAAGGAGTGAAAATTCCCGATAAAAAAGCTTGAAACCCCCAAAACTTCTATGCATTTGACATTTTGAAAGACCTCCATCTACACTAGCGCCCCTAGCGGCTAAATTAGACGCGGTAGCCCTCATTATTACATTTATAACTTGTGTTCTAATAAATAAACAAAACTATAAAACCAAGGTGTGAAAAGAGGTACCTGTAAGAGCGGCACATGCTCGGCAAGACTCTTCAGTTCAAAGTTGAGCTTGTTGAGTGTGGATTTTCCTTCGCGAGTGCTTCGTTGCAGCGATACCACGTTCTCCTCTATCACACTGTGTTCGCCTCGCAACGCTGTTAGTCTGGGAGTTTGTTATATGATAAAAGTTACAAATTATGTGTTCGAGAATGTTACAAAAAATATGACAGGGTACTAAAATTACAATCGCAACCACACTGTCAATAGTGAAACGACAAAGAAAAAGACCACGCAATGTGGCAAATGTCCACTTTCCGTGTTTAGCAGTAACGATTTGGTTTACTGCGACATAAACGCATATTGCTTGTGTCAGTGCAACCTAACATGTATATATAGGCAGGCATTTAGAGAATATACGTTCTTATACTATCACACAAGGTGTTTCACTACCTACTCCCATCACCTGCTCGAAACAACATAAGCGCAATCTTGTTATTTGGTGATACCACATACATACATACCACCACTAATCATTAATCCGGGGTTAACCGGTTAAACCTGGAGTTACCATGGTTACCAGTATAATTTGACACAGTTAACAGTTTAACGGGTTAACACCGGGTTAGCGAGATTGTGCAAGTGGCCCTTACAATTTTTTTTTGTTTATTTCATTAACAAAACAATATTAGTATGACCGTGGACCGTAGAAGGACAGTAACTGCAGAATTTCTGTTGGAATTTCAGATGAAAACTCCTTATTGCACTTAAAGTATAAGGACTTCTGTGATGGAAAGCCACAGTTAGTTACAAATGCGGAGCAATATGAAATGTAACCTTTGTTCTAGTGCGGCTAGTCGTTCCTCATTAGCCTTCAGCACCGCGGGGTCCTGGTCTTGTGTGTCCTGCTGCACGGAGCTGCCCATGCGCCCGCGGGACATGGTGCGCCCGCCGCCCGACATGGTGCCTGTGTACACAAGCATTTTACCTTTGTTCTAGTGCAGCTAGTCGTTCCTCATTAGCCTTCAGCACCGCGGGGTCCTGGTCTTGTGTGTCCTGCTGCACGGAGCTGCCCATGCGCCCGCGGGACATGGTGCGCCCGCCGCCCGACATGGTGCCTGTGTACACAAGCATTTTACCTTTGTTCTAGTGCAGCTAGTCGTTCCTCATTAGCCTTCAGCACCGCGGGGTCCTGGTCTTGTGTGTCCTGCTGCACGGAGCTGCCCATGCGCCCGCGGGACATGGTGCGCCCGCCGCCCGACATGGTGCCTGTGTACACAAGCATTTTACCTTTGTTCTAGTGCAGCTAGTCGTTCCTCATTAGCCTTCAGCACCGCGGGGTCCTGGTCTTGTGTGTCCTGCTGCACGGAGCTGCCCATGCGCCCGCGGGACATGGTGCGCCCGCCGCCCGACATGGTGCCTGTGTACACAAGCATTTTACCTTTGTTCTAGTGCAGCTAGTCGTTCCTCATTAGCCTTCAGCACCGCGGGGTCCTGGTCTTGTGTGTCCTGCTGCACGGAGCTGCCCATGCGCCCGCGGGACATGGTGCGCCCGCCGCCCGACATGGTGCCTGTGTACACAAGCATTTTACCTTTGTTCTAGTGCAGCTAGTCGTTCCTCATTAGCCTTCAGCACCGCGGGGTCCTGGTCTTGTGTGTCCTGCTGCACGGAGCTGCCCATGCGCCCGCGGGACATGGTGCGCCCGCCGCCCGACATGGTGCCTGTGTACACAAGCATTTTACCTTTGTTCTAGTGCAGCTAGTCGTTCCTCATTAGCCTTCAGCACCGCGGGGTCCTGGTCTTGTGTGTCCTGCTGCACGGAGCTGCCCATGCGCCCGCGGGACATGGTGCGCCCGCCGCCCGACATGGTGCCTGTGTACACAAGCATTTTACCTTTGTTCTAGTGCAGCTAGTCGTTCCTCATTAGCCTTCAGCACCGCGGGGTCCTGGTCTTGTGTGTCCTGCTGCACGGAGCTGCCCATGCGCCCGCGGGACATGGTGCGCCCGCCGCCCGACATGGTGCCTGTGTACACAAGCATTTTACCTTTGTTCTAGTGCAGCTAGTCGTTCCTCATTAGCCTTCAGCACCGCGGGGTCCTGGTCTTGTGTGTCCTGCTGCACGGAGCTGCCCATGCGCCCGCGGGACATGGTGCGCCCGCCGCCCGACATGGTGCCTGTGTACACAAGCATTTTACCTTTGTTCTAGTGCAGCTAGTCGTTCCTCATTAGCCTTCAGCACCGCGGGGTCCTGGTCTTGTGTGTCCTGCTGCACGGAGCTGCCCATGCGCCCGCGGGACATGGTGCGCCCGCCGCCCGACATGGTGCCTGTGTACACAAGCATTTTACCTTTGTTCTAGTGCAGCTAGTCGTTCCTCATTAGCCTTCAGCACCGCGGGGTCCTGGTCTTGTGTGTCCTGCTGCACGGAGCTGCCCATGCGCCCGCGGGACATGGTGCGCCCGCCGCCCGACATGGTGCCTGTGTACACAAGCATTTTACCTTTGTTCTAGTGCAGCTAGTCGTTCCTCATTAGCCTTCAGCACCGCGGGGTCCTGGTCTTGTGTGTCCTGCTGCACGGAGCTGCCCATGCGCCCGCGGGACATGGTGCGCCCGCCGCCCGACATGGTGCCTGTGTACACAAGCATTTTACCTTTGTTCTAGTGCAGCTAGTCGTTCCTCATTAGCCTTCAGCACCGCGGGGTCCTGGTCTTGTGTGTCCTGCTGCACGGAGCTGCCCATGCGCCCGCGGGACATGGTGCGCCCGCCGCCCGACATGGTGCCTGTGTACACAAGCATTTTACCTTTGTTCTAGTGCAGCTAGTCGTTCCTCATTAGCCTTCAGCACCGCGGGGTCCTGGTCTTGTGTGTCCTGCTGCACGGAGCTGCCCATGCGCCCGCGGGACATGGTGCGCCCGCCGCCCGACATGGTGCCTGTGTACACAAGCATTTTACCTTTGTTCTAGTGCAGCTAGTCGTTCCTCATTAGCCTTCAGCACCGCGGGGTCCTGGTCTTGTGTGTCCTGCTGCACGGAGCTGCCCATGCGCCCGCGGGACATGGTGCGCCCGCCGCCCGACATGGTGCCTGTGTACACAAGCATTTTACCTTTGTTCTAGTGCAGCTAGTCGTTCCTCATTAGCCTTCAGCACCGCGGGGTCCTGGTCTTGTGTGTCCTGCTGCACGGAGCTGCCCATGCGCCCGCGGGACATGGTGCGCCCGCCGCCCGACATGGTGCCTGTGTACACAAGCATTTTACCTTTGTTCTAGTGCAGCTAGTCGTTCCTCATTAGCCTTCAGCACCGCGGGGTCCTGGTCTTGTGTGTCCTGCTGCACGGAGCTGCCCATGCGCCCGCGGGACATGGTGCGCCCGCCGCCCGACATGGTGCCTGTGTACACAAGCATTTTACCTTTGTTCTAGTGCAGCTAGTCGTTCCTCATTAGCCTTCAGCACCGCGGGGTCCTGGTCTTGTGTGTCCTGCTGCACGGAGCTGCCCATGCGCCCGCGGGACATGGTGCGCCCGCCGCCCGACATGGTGCCTGTGTACACAAGCATTTTACCTTTGTTCTAGTGCAGCTAGTCGTTCCTCATTAGCCTTCAGCACCGCGGGGTCCTGGTCTTGTGTGTCCTGCTGCACGGAGCTGCCCATGCGCCCGCGGGACATGGTGCGCCCGCCGCCCGACATGGTGCCTGTGTACACAAGCATTTTACCTTTGTTCTAGTGCAGCTAGTCGTTCCTCATTAGCCTTCAGCACCGCGGGGTCCTGGTCTTGTGTGTCCTGCTGCACGGAGCTGCCCATGCGCCCGCGGGACATGGTGCGCCCGCCGCCCGACATGGTGCCTGTGTACACAAGCATTTTACCTTTGTTCTAGTGCAGCTAGTCGTTCCTCATTAGCCTTCAGCACCGCGGGGTCCTGGTCTTGTGTGTCCTGCTGCACGGAGCTGCCCATGCGCCCGCGGGACATGGTGCGCCCGCCGCCCGACATGGTGCCTGTGTACACAAGCATTTTACCTTTGTTCTAGTGCAGCTAGTCGTTCCTCATTAGCCTTCAGCACCGCGGGGTCCTGGTCTTGTGTGTCCTGCTGCACGGAGCTGCCCATGCGCCCGCGGGACATGGTGCGCCCGCCGCCCGACATGGTGCCTGTGTACACAAGCATTTTACCTTTGTTCTAGTGCAGCTAGTCGTTCCTCATTAGCCTTCAGCACCGCGGGGTCCTGGTCTTGTGTGTCCTGCTGCACGGAGCTGCCCATGCGCCCGCGGGACATGGTGCGCCCGCCGCCCGACATGGTGCCTGTGTACACAAGCATTTTACCTTTGTTCTAGTGCAGCTAGTCGTTCCTCATTAGCCTTCAGCACCGCGGGGTCCTGGTCTTGTGTGTCCTGCTGCACGGAGCTGCCCATGCGCCCGCGGGACATGGTGCGCCCGCCGCCCGACATGGTGCCTGTGTACACAAGCATTTTACCTTTGTTCTAGTGCAGCTAGTCGTTCCTCATTAGCCTTCAGCACCGCGGGGTCCTGGTCTTGTGTGTCCTGCTGCACGGAGCTGCCCATGCGCCCGCGGGACATGGTGCGCCCGCCGCCCGACATGGTGCCTGTGTACACAAGCATTTTACCTTTGTTCTAGTGCAGCTAGTCGTTCCTCATTAGCCTTCAGCACCGCGGGGTCCTGGTCTTGTGTGTCCTGCTGCACGGAGCTGCCCATGCGCCCGCGGGACATGGTGCGCCCGCCGCCCGACATGGTGCCTGTGTACACAAGCATTTTACCTTTGTTCTAGTGCAGCTAGTCGTTCCTCATTAGCCTTCAGCACCGCGGGGTCCTGGTCTTGTGTGTCCTGCTGCACGGAGCTGCCCATGCGCCCGCGGGACATGGTGCGCCCGCCGCCCGACATGGTGCCTGTGTACACAAGCATTTTACCTTTGTTCTAGTGCAGCTAGTCGTTCCTCATTAGCCTTCAGCACCGCGGGGTCCTGGTCTTGTGTGTCCTGCTGCACGGAGCTGCCCATGCGCCCGCGGGACATGGTGCGCCCGCCGCCCGACATGGTGCCTGTGTACACAAGCATTTTACCTTTGTTCTAGTGCAGCTAGTCGTTCCTCATTAGCCTTCAGCACCGCGGGGTCCTGGTCTTGTGTGTCCTGCTGCACGGAGCTGCCCATGCGCCCGCGGGACATGGTGCGCCCGCCGCCCGACATGGTGCCTGTGTACACAAGCATTTTACCTTTGTTCTAGTGCAGCTAGTCGTTCCTCATTAGCCTTCAGCACCGCGGGGTCCTGGTCTTGTGTGTCCTGCTGCACGGAGCTGCCCATGCGCCCGCGGGACATGGTGCGCCCGCCGCCCGACATGGTGCCTGTGTACACAAGCATTTTACCTTTGTTCTAGTGCAGCTAGTCGTTCCTCATTAGCCTTCAGCACCGCGGGGTCCTGGTCTTGTGTGTCCTGCTGCACGGAGCTGCCCATGCGCCCGCGGGACATGGTGCGCCCGCCGCCCGACATGGTGCCTGTGTACACAAGCATTTTACCTTTGTTCTAGTGCAGCTAGTCGTTCCTCATTAGCCTTCAGCACCGCGGGGTCCTGGTCTTGTGTGTCCTGCTGCACGGAGCTGCCCATGCGCCCGCGGGACATGGTGCGCCCGCCGCCCGACATGGTGCCTGTGTACACAAGCATTTTACCTTTGTTCTAGTGCAGCTAGTCGTTCCTCATTAGCCTTCAGCACCGCGGGGTCCTGGTCTTGTGTGTCCTGCTGCACGGAGCTGCCCATGCGCCCGCGGGACATGGTGCGCCCGCCGCCCGACATGGTGCCTGTGTACACAAGCATTTTACCTTTGTTCTAGTGCAGCTAGTCGTTCCTCATTAGCCTTCAGCACCGCGGGGTCCTGGTCTTGTGTGTCCTGCTGCACGGAGCTGCCCATGCGCCCGCGGGACATGGTGCGCCCGCCGCCCGACATGGTGCCTGTGTACACAAGCATTTTACCTTTGTTCTAGTGCAGCTAGTCGTTCCTCATTAGCCTTCAGCACCGCGGGGTCCTGGTCTTGTGTGTCCTGCTGCACGGAGCTGCCCATGCGCCCGCGGGACATGGTGCGCCCGCCGCCCGACATGGTGCCTGTGTACACAAGCATTTTACCTTTGTTCTAGTGCAGCTAGTCGTTCCTCATTAGCCTTCAGCACCGCGGGGTCCTGGTCTTGTGTGTCCTGCTGCACGGAGCTGCCCATGCGCCCGCGGGACATGGTGCGCCCGCCGCCCGACATGGTGCCTGTGTACACAAGCATTTTACCTTTGTTCTAGTGCAGCTAGTCGTTCCTCATTAGCCTTCAGCACCGCGGGGTCCTGGTCTTGTGTGTCCTGCTGCACGGAGCTGCCCATGCGCCCGCGGGACATGGTGCGCCCGCCGCCCGACATGGTGCCTGTGTACACAAGCATTTTACCTTTGTTCTAGTGCAGCTAGTCGTTCCTCATTAGCCTTCAGCACCGCGGGGTCCTGGTCTTGTGTGTCCTGCTGCACGGAGCTGCCCATGCGCCCGCGGGACATGGTGCGCCCGCCGCCCGACATGGTGCCTGTGTACACAAGCATTTTACCTTTGTTCTAGTGCAGCTAGTCGTTCCTCATTAGCCTTCAGCACCGCGGGGTCCTGGTCTTGTGTGTCCTGCTGCACGGAGCTGCCCATGCGCCCGCGGGACATGGTGCGCCCGCCGCCCGACATGGTGCCTGTGTACACAAGCATTTTACCTTTGTTCTAGTGCAGCTAGTCGTTCCTCATTAGCCTTCAGCACCGCGGGGTCCTGGTCTTGTGTGTCCTGCTGCACGGAGCTGCCCATGCGCCCGCGGGACATGGTGCGCCCGCCGCCCGACATGGTGCCTGTGTACACAAGCATTTTACCTTTGTTCTAGTGCAGCTAGTCGTTCCTCATTAGCCTTCAGCACCGCGGGGTCCTGGTCTTGTGTGTCCTGCTGCACGGAGCTGCCCATGCGCCCGCGGGACATGGTGCGCCCGCCGCCCGACATGGTGCCTGTGTACACAAGCATTTTACCTTTGTTCTAGTGCAGCTAGTCGTTCCTCATTAGCCTTCAGCACCGCGGGGTCCTGGTCTTGTGTGTCCTGCTGCACGGAGCTGCCCATGCGCCCGCGGGACATGGTGCGCCCGCCGCCCGACATGGTGCCTGTGTACACAAGCATTTTACCTTTGTTCTAGTGCAGCTAGTCGTTCCTCATTAGCCTTCAGCACCGCGGGGTCCTGGTCTTGTGTGTCCTGCTGCACGGAGCTGCCCATGCGCCCGCGGGACATGGTGCGCCCGCCGCCCGACATGGTGCCTGTGTACACAAGCATTTTACCTTTGTTCTAGTGCAGCTAGTCGTTCCTCATTAGCCTTCAGCACCGCGGGGTCCTGGTCTTGTGTGTCCTGCTGCACGGAGCTGCCCATGCGCCCGCGGGACATGGTGCGCCCGCCGCCCGACATGGTGCCTGTGTACACAAGCATTTTACCTTTGTTCTAGTGCAGCTAGTCGTTCCTCATTAGCCTTCAGCACCGCGGGGTCCTGGTCTTGTGTGTCCTGCTGCACGGAGCTGCCCATGCGCCCGCGGGACATGGTGCGCCCGCCGCCCGACATGGTGCCTGTGTACACAAGCATTTTCAATATAAATCCATACTAATACGTCCGACGCGCAACACTCACGACACGACTTGTCGGACTATTGACAATAATTAACATTTATGTGTAGTGGGTGGTTTGAAAATGTGATGTCTACCCCAAACTTTAAATACACTTCTCGTCGGGTAGTCACGCAAATCTCTGCTTTGACATTTTGCCGGGACGTCAGTTAGCCGCGACCGCGACCAGTGAAACCTGTGTCGAAACGTGATAACTTACTCTATGATAAAGGTAACAAAATAAATTCGCGATAGACCCGATTTAAATGTGATTTATAATGTGTTCAAAACGCGAAAGTTTTAAATGTTATACAAATTAAATAAAACCTTGTAATAAAAATACTGGTGCCCCTTCTCCTCTTTTTCAGTAGATAGAGCGCGGAGATGAGAGTCCCGCATACCCCCCGATGCGTAACTGCATTCCTACATCGTTAAAAAAGGGTCTGCCGCCTTGTGACTAAATCGAAAACTTAAATTTGCTATTTACGCCAACAAACAGCGGGTTTCTGTACCGCCTTGGCTTGTGTGCTGTTCTGTAATTCTTGTTTAGAACACTCACCGGATATCTCGATAACCTCGCCAGCTAGAGTGACGACACGGTGTCGTTGTCGGCCGTACGCGATGCGACGCGCCTGGTCGAGATTGTCCGCTACGAGTGTGTCACGGAGAGCGAAGTAGAAGGCGGGTAGCATGCGTTCATCGCGTACTGTGATTAGGTCGAAGAGACGCGGCACGTTTTCTGGGCTGAAATAATAACACGAATAAAAAATTATAGGTCAGATAAGTATTTGTATTCAAAGTAAAATAACACAATTACTTAATTATACTCTATATATTTAGGTACGTACAGGTTCAACTGAGTTAAATTTCCATGTGATCACAGAACAACGTAAAAATATTTACGCGAGCAGAGTTTCAAAGCAAAACGCTTATGGTAGTTATGGTACAGATTGCTGTAAGTTATAATAAGACCAAGCCAAGCTTTCAATGCGATAATAAAAATAGATCCTAGCAAATTATTATTTAAATTATATTTGTCATGAATACAATTGCAACATGCACACAATTGCAACAATCATAGAGCGTCGACGCCAGTTAAAAATGCATTGGTGTCGTGCTATCCCAAGTAAAATCCGATCTTTTCCACTAACAATGTTTTCTTAGTCCGATATTTAGTCGAGGTATTGTGTTTTCTAGAGAGTTAATGTAGGTGGCTCGACCGATGTCGTGACGGCGTCACAGCGTAAATGACTACGATATTATGGCCTTCTGTTTGTTGATTTCATGTCGTCCATATACACCACATACGGACGCTAATGAAAAAAGAATCGGTGCGGTGCTTAAGCAAGTAAAATTACTTAGAATGTTTTCTTAGTCTGATAGTCGAGGTGTTGTATTTTCTCGAGCGTGATACAGGTGGCTCGGTCGATGTTGTGACGGCGTCACAGTGTAAATGACTACGATATTATGGCCTTCTGCTTGTCGATATCATGTCGTCCGTATACACCAGATACGGACGCTAATGAAAAAAGAATCGGTGCGGTGCTGAAGCAAGTAAAAAAGTACTTACAATGTTTTCTTAGTCTGATAGTCGAGGTGTTGTATTTTCTCGAGCGTGATACAGGTGGCGCGACCGATGTCGTGTCGGCGTAAATGGTCAAGCGCGGCTTGAGCGGTCTTTACTGTATCCACTACTATGTTGTCCAGTGGGCCGCAGCAAGTGGATATGGCTACGTCGTATTTTGGATCGATGCCTCCTAGGTCGCCCTGGGGACGAACAAAATCACAATACCTGACAATTGCAATGCAAGGATTTTTAACCACGCAACTGTTACAAATCTCGAAGCCAACTGTAACTGACCGACTATGAACTTCCAATTTTGAAATATTGAGGTTACGATTTTAACAGTTAAATACCGAGGTCACGATTTTTGACAGTCATGTCCAAGGAGTTAAAGTATCGCAAACACGTTATTGCATATTTGCTTCTTCAATATCTTGAACCATAGGTTCCTTATTTATTATAGACGTTATTTATTCTAGTTTACCCATGACATATTCTGGCATACAGCGAATTTTATGTGCTTATCAAAATAATAAATGGACTTACAAGCCTTCCGAAGATGCCCGGCATTTTGCCCTTTTTCTTCTCATTCATGAGCGAGTCCAGCACTCTGCCGCGTGAGCGATTCGCGTTCAACGCCGCTCGAGATTCTTCTAGCTGAGCTCTGAAAAAAATTATAGATATGAATAAATCCCCGGGTCAGGTGCAAAATGCGTCATTTAATCTCTAATGTAAACTCATAAAGTTTCTACTTTTTTACTTTAACCTAATCGGGTAGCGAACGTTTCTTTAACCACTAACGGAGCGGCAGCTGACGTTCACGACGCTTTATGTGCTTTACCTCAGAGTCCTAGCTTCTGTGAGCACAGTGGTTTCCTCCTGCTTCATGTTTCGTAGCTGCGTCTGGAGATCCGTGAGTTGCTTTTCGTTGGTCGGTACCGTGGATGCGAGCTCTTCTTGTAAACTGCAATATAATTTTACGGGTAAGATCATTTGTAATTGAAAGCCGATATAATGAAATATTCATAGCTTGGGAGCCGGCGATGCTAAATGTGTAGAAACTCGAGCGTCGTAGACCTGTTGGAATCGAAAGATTAGATGATAAGAAAAAAATTAAAAATTAAATTATAAAAAGTTTTCTTTCCAGCGTACAGGAAAGCGTCTACACATTTTTTTTTTCAATTTCGGGGAGTTGGTGGAGGGTTAAAAAAATCGTTAGTCGATTGTGGATTTGGTCGTTTTGGTCCAAGTTAATGCTATAATTTTTCTATAACTTAATATGACATTTATTTGTACGCATTTCATTACCATACGTTCTCTGACGATCATAAGTTCGACGCCCGATTTTCACATTCTAACAGTCAGATTAAGGAAATGCTTACAAGTAATTGTCAGATTTAGTAATAGCACAATTATAGCATTAATTTGGACTAAAATGACCAAATTCACAATCTGCTTAACGATTTGTTGAACTCCCCACTAACCAACGGCTCAACATAGACGGCTAAGAGTGGTAAAGGTAGTCTCCACGGGGTAGCAAGATATCACTCGTATCTTAATCTGACGCGCTCGAGTAACTACAAAAATCCCCTCTTGGGCTCCCACCCCATCACATTTATTCAACAGTATTTGATGTTTTCAAGTACTCGTAAGTATTAACTTAATTTTATTTATACAGGCGGGATCGTCAACAATCACAGCTGATGTAAGGGTAGAAACCGTCGCTAAGCTTAAAATACCATAAACGCCGTCAAATAAAGTAAAAAACAGGTTGTTATTTATTTTTCACACTTTCATGGCCGTAATTTTTAACCATAGTCATTTTTTATGGACACTATTTAGTGCCAGGTTGCACCATCCGCGCTTGATAGCATGGAGACTATATGTATAAAGGAGCCAAATCTCTATATATGAAAAGTGTCCATCAAAAAACAGTAATTAGGCGGCGCCACCATACACCGAAATACTACCAAAAACAACCTACGTAATTTGGTCGGGTTATTTGTTGCCTTATATGGTTCATGTTATACTCATGTCCCAGAGCCTAACTAGCGCCACCGGAGAGATTAGGAACTATTATATAAAGCTGAAAGCGGTCACTTTTGCAACAATTCTGCCATAAGAGATAGGCATCCTATCTATACCATCCATACTTGACAGACTGATCAACGTCACCCGGCGCGCCGCGGCGGTTTACTATGAAACTTTCCATACAATAAAATTTTGCGAGCTCTTTAACGATGACAAACAGTTTGGTGCAACCGACCAAACTGTTTGTCATTGTTTGTAGACTTACGTTTTCTTCTCCGTCAAATCCCTGGCCGCCTTCTCGTAGCTCTCTCTCATTCTCTCCAGTTTCTCCGTCTCTTTCGTTTCCGTGCTGAGATAGATCTTGAGCTCGGACTCAGTCAGTTTGAAGTCCTTGTTGGCTTCGTCGACGATCCGCTTTAGCTCGATCATCTTCGCTTGCAACTTGTCTTTAGTTTCTTGGAGACCTTGCGTTTTTGATCTAAATGAAAAAAATATATATAGTAAAACTATGAATGTGATCTTAAATGTGAATTGTGTTTAAAAAAAACCGGCCAAGTGCGAGTCGGACTCACACACGAAGGGTTCCGTACCATTAACTATAAAAACGGTCACCCATCCAAGTACTGACCCCGCCCGACGTTGCTTAACTTCGGTCAAAAATCACGTTTGTTGTATGGGAGCCCCACTTAAATCTCTATTTTATTCTGTTTTTAGTATTTGTTGTTATAGCGGCAACCGAAATACATCATCTGTAAAAAAATTCAGCTGTCTAGCTATCACAGATCACGAGTTACAGCCTGGTGACAGACAGACAGACGGACAGACGGACAGCGGAGTCTTAGTAATAGGGTCCCGTTTTTACCCTTTGGGTACGGAACCCTAAAAAAGACTACTAAGACAACTTATTTGACTCAGAAATAGCCCAGGAAAGCACGAAATACCTACTCCACGTGTTTTGAAATCCTGTGGCTCCCTAAGTAGCCTCTAAATTCATCGTAAAATCAAAATTTCAATGTCTTTTTAGATCCGCGGGTTAGGTCAGCGGGACACAAAAGGTTAAGACAACAACTACTTATAATTTAAAACTAATACGGGACTTGATCGCGTACAAACTTGCGTTTATTTATGGCCTGCCTGTGACCACAAACGTAACGTCACGTTCGAAACGTCAGGCCATAAATAAACGTAAGTTTGTACGCAATTATGTCCCGTATTAGTTTTAAATTATGAGTGAAAATCGTGTTAGTTTAAATCAGTATAACAACTACTTACTCTGAGAAGTCGGTAACCTACCAAAAATATCCTGTTACGGCAATTATACGTATCTCCTATATACACTGTTGTAACAGGGCAGAAAAGTAACAATCTTAACTGTCCATGGGTGGATCTTATGTCTTTGCGATAAGGTTTACTATTTGCCAGTTGAATAAGGACAGTGGTATATCTTACCTGACGCTGGCCATGACCGTCTGCAGCTCCTCTTCGGCTTTCACCTTGTTTTCCCGATGTCTGACCAGCAAACTCTCACAGTCTTCTATTTCCTTTGCGTTCTTTTCTGGCACCTATAAAAATGTGTTCTGTTATATATAATGTCTTATTGGATTTTCTGAAATACTATTTCACGCCTGCGATGATAAACCGGACAAGTGCGAGTCGGACTCGCCCACCGAGGGGTTCCGTGCTTTTTAGTATTTGTTGTTATAGCGGCAACATAAATACATCACCTGTGAAAATTTCAACTGTCTTGCTATCACGGTTGATGAGATACAGCCTGGTGACAGACAGACGGACAGACAGACAGGCGGACAGTCTTAGTAATAGGGTCCCGTTTTTACCGTTTAGGCACGGAACCCTAAAAAGCATGACAACTAGTGACAATTAAGATAAAGATATGTGTAAAGAGTGTCCTAAAATGTATGTTTTATATTTTTCAGCAGTAAAAGCTGCGTTTGCACGTGACTCCTGAAGCAGACTTTTAGCACTAATTTTATTTCCATGAGCACAGAATAACTAATAGTCGTCGGCAACCCTAGCGTTGTGCCGGTGCGCGCGGTGCGGGGAGCGGCCCGCCGAAGGTCACTCCGTTGTATTTTTGTGTAGGTATCAAAACGGTAGGTATTTGCGTTTTCTTTGAGAGATAAGTATCTGTTCGTAAGAACTATTATATAATCTGTGATAGTATGTCTGATTCTCACGGAAGTATAGGTATGCCACAGAAGTACTTATTCTTTTGAAAATATGTCGGTCAATATAGTCCGGAATTTAAAAAAATGTTATTTCTGCTTCCTTGTTCTTCCGTTTATTCAGACATCCGTAAACAGAACAATATGTATATATATGTATAGATTTAGTATTTTCAATTTTGCGCGAGTCGAGCGGCAGCCCATTGCCATACGCCTGCCCGGGAGGCGCGCCGGCCAAATGTACCTAAACTGCGAAGTGACACCCCCCTGCCATGAGTAGGTTTCCTCATAGACATAGATGTCTAAGCTCCAACCCGTATACGCGAACATGGAAACTAAGTCCCTCGTCAATTAGGTTCCTTTATTCTCGCTGACCCCATTCATGCTAACGAATTAGGTACTCACCAGTTCCAACTCAATCAGCTTGCTCTTTTCCTGTTCAACCAGTGTGTCGAGGTTCTTCTTCTTTTTGTTCCCTTGCGTGATGTCCGCCTGTGTGGTGACTGTTCTTTTCTTGCACACGGACAGCTTCTGACTGAACTCCTCCTTCTTCTTTGATAAGTCGTCGTATTTCCTGGTCAACAGTGAATTGCGACATATCATATCATAACAGTTTTGAATGATTCACGGTTAGTTTCACTAGACTTATATTGACCGGGATTTAGAATTTTAGACCGTGATTACCAAAACCCACCACCACCCGCCACCGCTATCTTCAGTTTACCCGTGAACAAGATGCATGTAACTGCGTCGAAATATCGGGAGCTCAAAAACAATACAAAAGGTAATCACGGGCTATATCCCGGTCAATATAAGTCTAGTGATATCATATCATGTTAAACAACGGACTATTTTATCAATATGATATTTGATAACACAGTCAAATCCAAACTATTCTATGTCCGCGTGTCTGTACTTAAACGATTCTATCGTTTAATAAATTATGGAAATTCTAAATACGTAGGATCAAATTGATAACGAATAAGTATACTGATGCAAGTGTGAGGGCTTAAAAAAAACTTAACCCATGCCATGCCATGTGGTAAGTATGGGACTCGGAGGAGAATATAAACACACGTGCTTGCTCGTGAGCGTCTATAATGTAACTAACAACGTACATCGACAACTTATATCTATATCTTATATACTACGCACACCTCAATATAACACTGTTTTAAGCCTGATTTTGCTGAAGCGCCTTTCAGTGTCCATTCAATACAATTTTAAATATCACGAAATATTATTTGACCCCATAATTCTATTAAGCAACTTATTACATGTCCCAGCCAATGCCGAAACAATGACTTACTTGGTCCCATTGCTGAGTACCGCGGTTTTTTCATTGAGGTTTTCCTGAGCTGTGTTCACTTTTCCCTCTATCTCGGCCAAAGCTGCAAGCAATTCATTCAGCAACTGCGTTTTTCCCTCGATCAGCTTATTCGTCTCGTGGCTGTAAACAAAAAGAATAAATGTAAATGTATTTAGCAAATTACAACAAACAATTATGGTAGTGTCCAGATGAATCACATGACCTACTTCATCTATTTGGTTTCCCAACGTGCTATGGTCAATCTAAAGTGGTTCTGGAGCAAAATGTTCCATGTCCTCATGGGAAATTGGTTAGGATTAGTCTGTTTTCATGCCTCTCTTGTACGGCTCACGGTTCACACATAATTTATTTCTACAGCAGTGCGTATTCTCGCGGAAACATTAATGAGCTTCAACATTTGGTACACGATTTGATTCCTTTGATATTCATGTATGTCACCTAGATCTGAAATTTTCTGACTAAAACCTGTACTTGGTTCGAAGCTCACTGAACTCTTCTACATTTACGAGCATTTGGTTGATAATCACTAGATAAATGAAGTACAACTCACATATATTTCTGCAGCAGCGTGTTCCGAGTCCTCACGACGACGTTGGTGAGGTTCATTTGTTCCACGGCCTCCCTCATCGGCGCCTCCAACTGAGTCTTCTCCGCTTCGACCAGCCGCACTCGGTTCAGTTTCTCTTTGCGAAGCTCGCTGAACTCTTCCACTTTTACGAGCATTTGGTTGATAATTACTAGATAAATGAAGTACAACTCACATATATTTCTGCAGCAGCGTGTTCCGAGTCCTCACGACGACGTTGGTGAGGTTCATCTGTTCCACGGCCTCCCTCATCGGCGCCTCCAACTGAGTCTTCTCCGCTTCGACCAGCCGCACTCGGTTCAGTTTCTCTTTGCGAAGCTCGCTGAACTCTTCCACTTTTACGAGCATTTGGTTGATAATCACTAGATAAATGAAGTACAACTCACATATATTTCTGCAGCAGTGTGTTCCGAGTCCTCACGACGACGTTGGTGAGGTTCATCTGTTCCACGGCCTCCCTCATCGGCGCCTCCAACTGAGTCTTCTCCGCTTCGACCAGCCGCACTCGGTTCAGTTTCTCTTTGCGTAGCTCGCTGAACTCTTCCACTTTTACGAGTAGCTGTTCTAGGGGTACCTAAAGATAAGATGTGGCTGTAGTGCTCAAGTTTTAATATGTATGGCCTAGGTATTTAAGGCAGGGGGCTACATGTTTCCGCCGTTTGGTGTCGAAACTCTGGGACCGTGGGGCTTTAGTGCGAAATTCTTGTTTAAAGACTTTCCAGCGCCTCATAGATGCCGCAGGTGACCAGGGGGTCTCCGTGGCTGGCAGCTATTACTTACTTCAGTCAGATAATAAGTCTGCCCATCCCAAGAGGTAACGCTATTTTATACAGGCGTAAAAAATATATAAAACTACTAAATAAACTTCTAAAAAGTACATTCCCGTTGCCAGGGAGGTTTTGCAATTATACTGAGCAACGTTTACTATTGGACCAACCACGAAATCGCGAAAAAAATGTTTACCCTCCCATAGAAAATGGATCAGCCAAAATGTATGAAACAGACAATGTTTTGATTCGCGAATTCTGGGTTGGTCCCATAGTAAACGTTACTCAGTATAATCCCAAAACCTCCCTGGCAACGGGAATGCACTTATTTTTTAGCCACTAGCC
Source organism: Cydia strobilella (assembly GCF_947568885.1). NCBI lineage: Eukaryota > Metazoa > Arthropoda > Insecta > Lepidoptera > Tortricidae > Cydia > Cydia strobilella. The sequence goes on from NC_086042.1 coordinate 27,283,691, forward strand.
ACTGTGTTTATTTTAATAATTGTATGCTGTAGATTTATTATTTGTTACTATATGTTGTATTTTGTTCCTCAATGAAATATTATACTTGTACAAAATTATATCAATCTATTTGAACAAAACATGCATCTTACCTTATATCTGGAAGTCCCGATGATATCCTCCAAATACTCCAACATTCCAGATTCATGCTCAGTTTGAGCTTTAGGTTTCATCATCGCGATTTGTTCCACCTCTCCCTACAAAGAAAATTTCAATTAAACAGCAAATATTGCATAGGTACTCTAATGTCAAAAGAATATTAATTTAGTATAATATGAATCATTACAACAAATTCTGCGTAGCTAGTTTTGCTCCTTATTTTACATCCATTCTAATATTATAAATGCGAAAGTCTGTCTGTCTGTCTTTCTGTCTGTGTGTTCCCTCTTCACGCTTAAACCTCTGAATCGATTTAGATGAAATTTGGCATAGAGATAGGTTGAGTCCCTGAGAAGGACATAGGATAGTTTTTATCCCGAAAATCATCCCTTAAGAAAGTAAAAAGCGGGGTGGAATTGAGATAATTAATGAAGTGCCTGCTAATTTGTGTGCATAATATGCTCAAATTAAATGATTGCTATGAGAATTTTTCCAGGCGCTATAGTTACTTTAGCTGCTGTTACTAAGTCCACGCAGACGAAGTCGCGGGCAAAAGCTAGTAAAATATAATCCGGAGAACGCGACAAGAGAACAATGAACCGGCTGTGGTCGAGGTCGATGCCGTGCGAGTTGAGCATCTTCCCCACCTCCTTGAACTGCACCTTCCTGCCGTTCAGCGTGTAGTAGGACGAGTCGTTGGAGAACGCCGTGCGGGACACCACTATCTCGCTGTTGGTCCAACATGGCTGTCATACCAGAACATTACCTGTAGAATAAGGAACCGGTTGTGTTTGAGGTCGATGCCTTGCGAGTTGAGCATCTTGCCCACCTCCTTGAACTGCACCTTCCTGCCGTTCAGCGTGTAGTAAGACGAGTCGTTGGAGAACGCCGTGCGCGATACCACTATCTCGCTGTTGGTCCAACATGGCTGTCATATCAGAACATTACCTGTAGAATAAGGAACCGGTTGTGTTTGAGGTCGATGCCTTGCGAGTTGAGCATCTTGCCCACCTCCTTGAACTGCACCTTCCTGCCGTTCAGCGTGTAGTAGGACGAGTCGTTGGAGAACGCCGTGCGCGATACCACTATCTCGCTGTTGGTCCAACATGGCTGTCATATCAGAAGATTACCTGTAGAATAAGGAACCGTTTGTGGTCGAGGTCGATGCCGCGCGAGTTGAGCATCTTGCCCACCTCCTTGAACTGCACCTTCCTGCCGTTCAGCGTGTGGTAGGACGAGTTGTTGGAGAACGCCGTGCGAGACACCACTATCTCGCTGTTGGTCCAACATGACTGTCATATCAGAGCATTACCTGTAGAATAAGGAACCGGTTATGGTCGAGGTCGATGCCGTGCGAGTTGAGCATCTTCCCCACCTCCTTGAACTGCACCTTCCTGCCGTTCAGCGTGTGGTAGGACGAGTTGTTGGAGAACGCCGTGCGAGACACCACTATCTCGCTGTTAGTCCAACATGACTGTCATATCAGAGCATTACCTGTAGAATAAGGAACCGGTTGTGGTCGAGGTCGATGCCGTGCGAGTTGAGCATCTTCCCCACCTCCTTGAACTGCACCTTCCTGCCATTCAGCGTGTAGTACGACGAGTTGTTGGAGAACGCCGTGCGAGACACAACTATCTCGCTGTTCGGGACCACGGTAAAATCCTCGCCTTCCTGTTGAGAAATAGAAACAAATTAAAATAATGATTGAAAAAAAAACTGTAAGCGCGTTATAATTTTCAAACTATATTACACAAAAGAAAATCCTTTAAGACAAAAAGTGGATTACGATACGCATTCAAATAAAAGCTTACGGTAAAAGGAGACGAAATATTCTCTAGGAATATTGAACTTATTCAAAAGAAGTGCTACTATAGTGTTCATGTTAAACTTAAGTACTGCGCAAGGCAATAACATATCATCCAATTTTTATGGCAACTGGTGGTTAATCTAAATTACATACAAATCTAAAAAGCAATAATTGCACATAAAACATGAGAAAAATAAAAATGAATTATATTCACGAGTCACACAGACACTTTATCGTACAATACGATAAAGTGTCAGTGTGACTCGTAATAAGGTTTTGTTTTTATGTTTCAAACTTTAACATTATATGTGACATTATTGTCGGTTGTCGGTAAGGTTGATTTCTAATTGAAGCTACAATAAGTACCCTTTTGGTTGAAAATGGCACATATTTTAGACCGTGGTATATGATACCTACAGTTGATATTAATTCTAAAAATGTCAACCGGTAAAATCCTATTGGAATGGAAAGTTGCTATCATGGAGACTGTATAAAGGAGCCAAATCTCTATGTATGAAAAGTGTCCATCAAAAACCAGTAATTAGGCGGCGCCACCATACACCGAAATACTACCAAAAACAACCTACGTAATTTGGTCGGGTTATTTGTTGCCTTATATGGTTCATGTTATACTCATGTCCCAGAGCCTAACTAGCGCCACCGGAGAGATTAGGAACTATTATTTAAAGCTTAACGCGGTCACTTTTACAACAATTCTGCCATAAGAGATTGCGATCCTTTCTATATCATCCATAGTTGCTATTAATGTATGCCGTGTTGTACTTAACTATGAATGTGTGAGTGGCGACACTGGTTTTCATACAAAAAAGGCTGTCATTTCATATCCACTAGTTTATTAATTCGTGGTTTTGTTTAATTGTTAGCTTAATCAACACGACGCAACACGGAGATAATTCGGAGAGTCGGTGTCTGAATTTACTGTGACAAAATTACTAACATGCATATAATTACTGTAACAAAATGATATTTTAAAGCAAACAAATTAAAATGCTAATTCAAGCTCAAAAGGGATTTTGTGAAATATTAATAATCGTGTTAGTGATTTTTCATCACACTTGCTCAGTAGCGTGCTATTTCACGCATGTGCAGCGAGAGACTCCAACTGATGAAAAATGTTTTTTAATACAGTTGCTCAAAAAGTGCTAGTTTTCGTGGCTGTTTAGCGTGCGGAAAGGTGGTTTTCGCGAACTAGTGCTTTTTACTTTTCCAATTTTTTTAAATTTTAACTTGTTCCAATTCATGACTACTTATTGATGAGTGTTAATATTAGTTTCCTTTAAACGTCGTAATCAACATAAAAACCTACTGTTAATGTAAGAATATGAAAAATATGCATATTTCATATTTTATTACTAACCTCTTCATCATTATAAGTATTATTATACGTTTATTTTTTAATGTAGAAAAACCGTTCTTAATAAATTGTCTGAATGGAACGGAACGCCTGTCAAAGAAGAGGCGTTTTTTCTTACTGCAAGAATCACAAGAATGTTTTAAATTTCCAAAGGCAACATTCGATATTGTTTTTATAAATATACGATACACAAATAATCGTAAATAACGATATTTAGGTAATCTAATAATAGTACAATGTTTTATATTTACAATTGTTTCTGTCTTATAGAACATGCATTTGAAAAAAAAACTTTCATTGAAGTGGGTTCAACAATAATAACAAAATCCATTCTAGTCGAATAAAAGCTAAAAAAACACCTCTTCATAATTTCAATGTCAATGATGTCACAGTATTAATAATATAATAGTTTCGAATTTCTTGTTTTTATAATTTTTCGCAACTGCATTAAAAAACGTCGTTCGATACACGTGCGGAAATGTAATGACATACTTTCCGCACTAGCATCGAAATGTACTATTTCATTACACTTGCTCAGTAGCGTGCTATTTCACGCATGTGCAGCGAGAGACTCCCAACTCCCGTGGGATAGCTTTGTTTTTTGATTATGTCACTAACTCATACGAACCAAGTAGGTTCTAAGTAAAATACTTGTTAAAAGTCAAGATATAGAATGAGTTTTATTTCAAAATAGCTACTAATTCTGCTTAAGAGTGTCCTGGCGAAGAAGGACTAGGAGAGCCGACCCCAAATGATGGGATAAGGCTAGGCAGAGAGAGAGAGAGAGAGAGAGAGAGAGAGAGAGAGAGAGAGTTTATAATTTAATTATTTTGTTTATGTTTAAAAATATTTAATTTGATTAATTTAATAACCATTTAAAATATTACACATTTTTCAATTGATGCCTTACCAGGCAGCCTTACCTTAATATCACCATATTTAAGAATTATTTTGCTTAATATTTAGTTTTTTCTTTTCAAGTGTGATGAAAAACATTGTGTTTAACTCCGGGGGTAAAACCATTGCAAACTCGGGCGGGTCTATATTATTCATTCCAGCCTGCGGCTGTCTTGAATCTACCTCGTTAGCAAAGTTTTTAGTACTATGCCTTATGGGAAACGGTCGAAGAGATAGTTCAGATCCGGAAACCGCTTCCAACTTTTAGTATGTTGCTGGGCATGGTACTGGGTCTCCAAAACTGCCGGGAGACAGCGGCGCCGGCCATCTACTTCAGCGGAATGACGTCATCAAAATGACGCCCGCCTCGTTGCGAATATTGCATTTTGCACCCAAACTATGCATTGCACATACACGTGTGGGGTATTAAACGAAAGCTAATAAAATATTATATATTTCACTACAACACTATGTACCAAAATATACAATAGTTTAAGAGAAATTTAAAAATAAATCAAAATGATAAAAAAAAATCGATTATTTGGGTTTTTCAACCAAACCAAAAGTCGGACGTTAAAGCAATGTACTACAAAATTAAAGCTGATGTCTCAAGCCATACACTGATATCAAAATAATCAAAATCAGACCAAAAATGTGAAAATTATGCATCAAAATGTAGGTATTTGCTAGAACAAATGCATTAAAGTTAAAAAAATCGAAATTGGTCATTTTCAGGATAATCCGCATAAGCTTCTAGTATGTTATTAGCAATATAAAAAGGATCATAAAACTGCTGGGAGACAATCTCTATAGTGCCTGAGTGACAAATAATGGCGTCATACATGTGACCACTCCTGTGTTACTCCAGTGCCTAAAAGTGGTTCTGGAAAGGACGTTGCGGGGTATAGGCCGATAGCGGTACTTTCAGTTTTCGGCAAGTTATTTGAAACAATCATTGATCACAAAATAAGTCAACAAATTAAAACTCAACTCGCCGACAGTCAACATGGATTTCGCAAGGGCCGTTCTACGGCAACTAACCTCACCGACTTCGTAGACTACGTTACAACAGCAATGGACGGTCGGCGGCAGGTGGATGCGGCATATTTTGATTTTAAAAAGGCATTCGATGTTGTAGACAATGATATTTTACTTAAGAAATGCGCAGCAATAGGGTTCTCACCACATTTAATCCGTTTTTTGGCTAATTATCTCCATAACCGTAGCCAGTTTGTGCGTCTAGCGGGCTATGATTCACAACCTTATTTTACTCGTTCCGGAGTTAGCCAGGGAAGTACTTTAGGTCCTACACAGTTTCTAATAATGATTAATGACTTGCCGAGGGTTATCAGTGCCGCTAAATGCCTAATGTTCGCGGATGACTTGAAACTGTTTCTTGATATCAAATGTAATGCGGACTCCGAACTTCTACAACATGACATTGACGCAGTGGCCAAATGGAGTAAGGACAATCGGCTTCATTTCAATACTACGAAGTGTAAGGTGATCACTTTCACTAGAGCCAAAAACCCAATTCTTGCGACTTACCATCTCAATGACACGGAGCTGCACAGAGTACATGACATACGCGACCTAGGACTGACATTAGACACACAACTTGACTTTCGACAACACGTAACTATGACGTGTAAAAAGGCCTGTAAAGCTCTGGGTTTTGTTATGAGGATCGCCTCGCAGTTCTCGAGTACCAGAATAGCCTTACAACTTTATTACGCGTACGTTCGGAGCCGGTTAGAGTACGCCGCCATCGTGTGGGACCCGCACGAGACAAAGTATGTGCTCATGCTCGAGCGTATTCAACGAAAATTTGCTAGATTCGTTTATAAGCGGAGGTACGGATACTATCCATATCTCTACCCTTCCCGCTTTGTCCTGGGAATGGTCGGCCTTGACACTCTGGAGCTCAGACGCAAATTAATGTTAATAGTGCATTACCATTCCCTGTTCAATGGCGGGATTGACAATCCCATTGTTTTGGGTCGGGTGGGTCTGGCAGTTCCCGCGCCGAGCTGTAGATTGGAGGGTGCGAGTACTGGGGGCGCGCGCCCCGCGCGGCGTTGCCGGCGCCTCCTGGCGCGTCCTGACACACGCACTGTCCACGCAGCGAACGCACCCACCGCCCGGGCCATCTCCCTTATTAATAATATCATTACACAGGTCCCGGATGCCGACATATTTGCAGATAGGCCGGGAAAGTTTATCAAAGCAAAATTAATTAATAATTTTAATGTTTATTGACTACGCTGTTTTATTATTTTTATTCTTTATGTTTGACTTGGTTGTTTAACCGTAATTAGTGTTTTGTTGTCCTTTTATGTAGTTGTTAATTCTATGGTGTTATTTGTGTCAGAATCTTGTATTTTTCAATTAATTATGCATAATGTTTACCGTGTAAGCGATTTGGTACATTACTGTAAGCTTATATGAGATAATAAATAAATGAAATGAAATGAAACCACAACCGAAATTTGCAAAATCTAAATTATAACTACACCATGAGTCATACATACACGTGTGCTATATCAAACGAAAGGTTATTAAATATATTATGATTCGTTAATGATTTTGATTATTTTGATATCATTGTATGGCTTGAGACATCAGCTTTAATCATGTAGTACATTACTTTAACATCCGACTTTTGCTTTGGTTGAAAAACCCAAATAATCGAATTTTTTATTTTCATTATTTTTATTTATTTTTAAATTTCTCTTAAACTATTGTATATTTTGGTACAAAGTGTATTAGTGAAATATATAATATTTTATTGGCTTTCGTTTAATACCCCACACGTGTAAGTGCAATGCATAGTTTGGGTGCAAAATGGAATATTCGCAACGAGGCGGGAGTCATTTTGATGACGTCATTCCGCTGAAGTAGATGGCCGGCGCCGCTGTCTCCCGGCAGTTTTGGAGACCCAGTACCATGCCCAGCAACATACTAAAAGTTGAAAGCGGTTTCCGGATCTGAACTATATTCCCATAAGGCAGTGCACTATTTACTTATTATCCCTACATGTATGTACTATTAGGGTTCCGTATCCAAAGGGTAAAAACGGGACCCTATTACTAAGACTCCACTGTCCGTCTGTTTATCTGTCTGTCACCAGGCTGTATCTCATGAACAGTGATAGCTAGACAGTTTTTCACAGATGATGTATTTCTGTTGCCGCTATAACAAAACATAGGTACTAAAAACAGAATTGAATAAATATTTAAGTGGGACCCATACAACAAACGTGATTTTTTTGCCGTTTTTTGCGTAATGTTACGGAACCCTTCGTGCGCAGTTGCGCACGTGCGACTCGCACTTTGCCGATTTTTTTTGTCATACTTGGTTATAGTTAACGCTATCTCTACTGAGCTCGTTCACTTACCTGTACTAACAATGGCATTCTGTTAAACAAAAGCCATTATTTCTTTTGAGTGAGCGCGTGGCCTTTGTGATTGGGCGCGTGGCCATTGTGTGTGAGCCTCAGGCACAAAGGCCAGCACGCGCTCACACAAAAGAAATAATGGCTTTTGTTTAACAGAATGCCATTTTTAGTATAAGTGAACGAGCTCAGTAGAGATAGCGTTAACTATACCCGACTATGGGGATGGTCGACTTTACCTGGGTCATTTGAGTAAAATAGGTAGAAAATAAAACAGTGTTACGTTTGTAGTTTTTATTACAATATTGGTAGTAGATCTAATACGAACATATGTATGTTAAGGTACACATGGTATATTTTCGATGATAGAATATTACAAGCTTTAGCCAGATTAAAAATTCTAAAAATCTCACGACGGATAAGGCATGATTTTTCAACAATGATGACAAAAACAAAGGTAATATGAATAAATATATAATTTCCATGTAGTCTACCAAACTGCGTCAATACGTTGGCATTAACCCTGAATAGCGCACGGGCCGTCGTGCACAATGTACCAGTCGTGGAAGCCGGGATGCGCGCACTGGTACTGGCACACGCTGGTGTAGGTGATCATGTCGTTGGCGCAGAATGTGTAGTCAGGTTGGCAACCGCATAATATGCCATCGGGGTAATCAACTGGCTCAGGCTCGGCCGCCACCAGACATAGCAGGGCCACTGGATTAGAATGATTATATATAAATAGATTACTACTACATAATGGCGCGGCGACCCAAAACGAGTCTGGGCCCCCGACGAGTTAACGCCAGTTGTCCCGATCCTGCGCAATCTCCCGCCAGTTATCGGCTTGAAGATCGCGCAAGTCCTACCGCCCCATCGATACCTAGGACGCCCGATCAGCCTTGATAGATAGGTAAATAGGAGATTAAAATGTTGAAATAGGTAAACATACAAGAGGCCTGAAAAGAACAAGACAGGGCACGCTGGTACCGACTCGTATGGGAGGCCAAGATCCACTTAAGATAAGTCAATTGAGTAAATAAGTGATAGTCAAAAAGAAACAATTTTCATGAAGGTCTATACCTAATTAAAGCTGTATGTTTGTTTAAATCTATGGTATAAACTTACATGAAGAACGTTTTATAAAGAAATAAAATGTTTTAATCTGCAAAAAATTCACTACTGAAGGCCACATGGTGGCGATCAGTTGCCAAGGTCTTGGAAACACGGACAAATAAAGCCCGACTGGATTTACGCCAAAAAAGAACGGATGGATTTAAATAAAGAGATTTAAAAGCATGGTAAAATAAGACGAAACATTCTCTAGGAATATTGTACTTACTCATAAGAAGTGCTACTGCGAGTATAGTCTTCATGTTAAACTCAAGTACTGCGTAGGGCTAAAAAGTGTAATCAGATTTTTATACTAACCGGTGTTTGTTAATATAAATTACATACAAATCTTACAAGCAATAACTATTCAATACATTGTCGCCATAAATCGAAAAAAGGTTTTGTTTAATAGATTGTTAATTTAATGGATTAGGTACACGACGCAAAATTGTGACGCTGTAAGCTGTAATTGAAACCTGTCTAAACATCAGTAACATCACCCTCAGTATGTATCTAGCAGCAGCGAAGCAAGCAGTACCGATGGCATGAGTTTGACTCCACTCCATACTAAAGCTTCAATTTTTAATGTCAGTTGCATAAATGAACACAACTCCCAACTGTCACTTAGTTGGCCTACCCAAACGGGACACTGCGGAAAGCGCTGGAGTGGGTTTAGTGGGTAGGCTCCTCCCCTCTTTCTAAGTAGAAGGCTTTGTCAAGTGAACACAAATAGATACAGTAATGGGCCCCTTTACTAGTCCGCCGGACGATATCAGCCTGTCAGTTAGAACAAAAATTTGACAGTTCCGAACAACTGACAGGCCGATATCGTCCGGCGGACTGGTAATGGGTGCCCACCACCCAAATATATAGTCCAATAGCTCCCAACTATGGCCCAAAAGTAACTCGTATATCCTCGTTAGGACTGGTAGGTATTTAAATGTCGCAGTTCAAGGGGAAAATAATTTCATAAATGAAAAAAATAGTCGGACAAAACCCAAAAAGAAGAAAAGTATCGTATCTTTCTTCTAATTGTACCTCCTTTGTTGTACAATTCTACTAAATTTGTTGGTCAGGTTTTTGAAAGACAATTAAAAATATAGGTAAAACGCTCACTAAACAAATATATATGTACACAAACCAGGATCACGAGCCACTTTCTAGTTCCTACTTTCCAAGATGTATCCTACCCAATATACCCAAATTATTCTTCCTCGGTTCCTCATAGCTGAGGGTCGCGACCACATGAGGTCGTTATTTTGTCCACCATGGCTCTCCATTCTGCACGATTTTCCGCCTTCCCGATATTAGGCGCCTGTGTAGATCCCTGGCAGGCCTTCTATACCCGACTACTGACCAGCTAAATCTCCTGGTTTTTAGTAAGTCCAACGTCAACAAGCTTTAAAAATTCTTGGCATCGTCTTAAAGCTACAACGGTGCACGGTGGAACATTGCACAAATCACAACTTTGTTCGTACGTGGAGCATACTAATTTATCTTTTGCAATGTCAAGAAACGTGGTACGGATACCGTTGTGACTCCCTTTTTTAGGCTATGCTAAAAAGGTAACTCGCTAGGGTGTTATATCTTTTTTTTACAATTCATAACTCCCCGGGAACAATATAGGCCTACCCTTCACCCTTCAGTACACCTTCATGTAATAAGATCTTTTTACTACTCGTCGAGTATAATCTGTGTATTACAACTTGATATGCTACACTACAACCTTACTCTTTTCAACGTTGGATAGTCTATGGCACTTCCGACTCAAGCATAAGAATTTTATCGATACGGTTTAGTCAATTATAAAAATTTTGACAATAGAATGCCATACATTTCGATAAAATATTTCTTGTTTAGGGAGATTCGATTCAATGCAAATTAGCCTACTTAAACACGCTGCTGCGTCGCATCTGCTTTGTGGTTGGTTGGCCAACAAAAACATTTTATTTTATGTTGTAGTAGAAACAATTGCTTTATAAGTCAGAAATGCGCATGTGACACCCTTCATATAGCAACATCCATACCCTACGAAAACCTCTTAGCGTTGCTTGTTAGTCTCCATAGACTACGGTGGCCAAAATCGAGAAAAAAACTGTCTTAAAATTGAATTTAGCAAGGAGCAGGTACCAGGGCCTCATGAGTTACGAGGAGGTGTCGTTGACCAACCCGCCGGGGCGCGTACGAGTATGCAGGTATCGCGGGCTGCGGCAGCTCGCGTATCATAGTTGTATACTTTTGGTTTGTTTACCTATATGATTCTACTAGTTGAAAGTGTAATTTTTTTGTCTCGTAGAAAAAGTATTGTATACAATAGTGATATAATCAAGCTTTTCAATCTCGTACCTTACCTTAAGCAACTCAGCAAGCTTCGTTGCTTAAACACGGTACTCGACTGAAAAGCTCTCTATTATATCACGATTGTATAAAATACTATTTCGAGTAAGTGTGATGAAAAATGTGACTCGTACAGTCTTCAACTCTTCACAAAAGCTCGGAACATCGGTTGTTCGCTAACGCAGCGTCTTACGTAAGCAAACAACTCGCGAACGCGAAGCGAAGCGGTGCGGCTCATCAGGCCCACGGCGTTCGCGTTCGCAACGAGATCGCCCACGTAGGACACTTCTATAGGTATCAAAGGATTGATTCACCCCGCGCCGCTTCGCTTCGCGTTCGCCTTACGCTGCATAAGGGCGTGTACTGACGCAACTAGTAAGAAGTTTCGTGTAGGCATTTCTTAGCAATCCAAATACACATAAGGAAACTGTGGTCCGGAGGACTTCTAAGTATTTTTTGGTATGTTTGTGACACACCTACACGATACAATAAAATTTACTAGAATCTGTTAAGTTTCGAAGATAAATTTTAAAAGCGTCATAACTATAAAAAAACTTTATATGTACAAATCATCAAATGAGTAAAAATAAACAACACTTTTGCCCAATTAGAAATCATTTAATGTATTATTTTCTTTATATGTCATCAGGAATTCCTGGTGTTTATCCAGGAGGTGTCAGCTTGCACGGCCCATCGTACATTATATACCAGTCATGAAAGTTGGGATTTTTGCATTTGTACTCGCAGACGCTGGTGTAGGTTCTGAAGTCGTTGGCGCAGAACGTGTGGTCCGGTTTGCAGCCGCAAAGGGGATCGTAGCTAGGGGGCAGCATCAAAGGACTCGCCACCACAAGCCCTAGCAGAGCCACTGAAAAATAAGTGTTATGTTATAAACAAGTAAAGTAGAAGTAAGTAAACATGAACAGTCCATTATCAAAAAGCGCATAACACGAATACAAAATTCAAACTCGGCAGTGAAAACAGAAATAGAATTAAAATATTACGTTTTTTTGTGATATATAATTAAATATATAAGCGATTATCGTCGCTCATGGACACAAGCAACATCAGAGGAGTTGTGTTGCCGGCCTTGAAGTATGTCACATAAGTAACGAAAATCGGAACAATCGCAGAAAAAATATGCATCCATGACAGTAACGCGCTGGCCACGACATGCGCGACTTTGGCTTTGGCTAAGGCAACAACCATAGGTTGGAGCGAAACACAGCGATCGGACCTTTCGTTCCCACCTATGGTTTTCGCCTTAGCCGAAGGCAGTCGCGCAATGTCGTGGCCAGCGCGTAAGGAGAGGACGAATAGCCGTGGTCACGAAACACCGAATCAAAGAAAATATGAGGGAAAAGTATAGTAACTATAATTTCCTTTATTTTTAACGGAATGCGGCATACTAAGGAGGCACGGTATTGATGTGGCAAGAAGCGAGGGATACAAACTGCATTTTAAAATAAATATATCGAGTTCTTCAATTATTTTGTGTTGTTTTTTTTATACTACGTCGGTGGCAAACAAGCATACGGCCCGCCTGATGTTAAGCAGTCTCCATAGCCTATTAAATTAATTATATTATTAATTATTATTATTAATTAGTATGAAGGATTTATTTAAAAAAATGGAAATATCAACTGTAATCTCGGGAGGATCTACGAAGTTTTTTTAAAAGCTTGCCGTAAACCATAAAACGTAATATTGAAATCAATTTTACTTACTCAATAGAAGGCCTATTATAGGCTTCATGGCTAGATGAAATACTGATACCTACACAAATGACGCGCAATAACATTATCCGTCTTTTATAACAATTTGCGTAACTAATCTGAATAACACACAATTTAATTCAATGTACAACGATTAATACATGCCCATAAAATATAAAGGCAAAGTATAATTAAAACTCGCGTGACCATGTTTACTATATTTTTAATTTATTAATAGATTGAGCAAGGGGCCATTTAGGATACAGTAATTGAAAACTGTCATATTATTTAGTTCCGGTTATATTGATAAATCATTCGTCCACTAGGATCACCATGTAATTTGGTTTTATTTACTTCTTTTTGGGGATGTTTCTTTCGGCATTACATCTCGCTTATAGTAAGGCTCCCAGCCCAAACGAATTTAAAAGCAAGGTCTCGCTCTGGTCGGTCTTCGGCCTCCTAGCCATTACTTGGAAGGTAAATTCAACCACCACCGCCATTTTTTTTTTAAATAACAATTTCATTTTTGAGCTCCCTAAATGCCTGCATGCCAAATGCCAGCGCGCAAGGACTATTATAATTTTTTCTACAAAAAGCAAAAAGAAAGTTTGATCTACAAAAAAACTGGATAAACTTTTTTATTCGAGTTGTACGAAAATCTTAATATGGAATAGGTACTCGCGAGTATTCCGAATGTTTTACATTTTTAGTTACGTCTGAACGACCTTCCATTAAAGCCCGGCGCCGACTATCGGCATGGCACGGCAAGGGATCATTCAGCATATTGCCGAGACGTCCTCAGGCATGCCGAAGTGTGTTTGAGAATGTCGAGGCATCCCTCAGGCGTTCTCAGGCATACCAAAGTGTCCAGAAATGCCCGGCATGTCTAAGACACCTTGTGAAGCCTGAGGGATGCCTCGGCATTCCCATGTACACCTCGGCATGCCTGAGGACGCCGGGCCTTAAACGTGCGTCCAGATCTACCACAATGTCCAGAGCGAGCGTGCAGTGGTATGAGCCCCAGCGCGAGCGGCGTATTGTCCATAAAATTAGGTACATTGGCTTTAAAATTAGGTACATTCTGATTGCGACTGCAGCTGCTGCTGATGCAAGATGGAACGCAAAACACGTATCACTCTCATTTTCCTTAATAAATTGCATTGCTGTAGTTTCCACATTATAGCCACAGTAATGAAGAGATTCCATTCTGTCACTAATTTTATGGAAGAAATTATCAGCGACATATCTCGTTAATAGTTGCGTTGTGTTAAATCGAATCGATTAAATGAAACCTGAACATATTACTGGCAATTATTAAAACAATAAATTGTGCTAATAATTTTGCTATCTGCAAAACTGTCCTTGTATGTAAATTACACTGGTCACACCACACGCATTGCTATAAAAAGGCAGAACATTTTTTGTGAGTCACTGACAGTATTCCAGCTGATCATGAAAACCATAGTGCTGCTGTTAGGAGTTTTTGGTAAGCTTTAAAATAAAGTATTTTTTTTTAGTTCTACGTTACGATTTTAGATTTAGATTTATTTATTTCAGGATAAAAATTACACTATAAATTTCAAAACCATCAATCAATGTCAAAATTATGCTTATCTTCTTATCATGATCGTCAAACATTACATACTAAAAAATATAAAATAAATTAAAATAATTTTCCACCGAAACGCGTAACACGGTCTTTTCACCGCGATACAACCGGCTGACGATTTGTTTTATTAACAATAGCATCTAAACTATCATCTAACAAAGAATCAAACGGGAGGCGATGACGCCGATGACTGTAAATAATTTCCTTTTTTACATGTTCATGTGACCAGCTGACGGTCTTTCCACAGCGATACAATCGGCTGACGATTTTGTTTATTCACAATAGCATCTAAACTATCATCTGACAAAGTATCAAGCGGGAGGCAATTACAAAAAAAAAATTATAAACTTTATCTGCTGCCATTCCTCAACCCACCAACGGAGCGGCAGCTGACGTTCACGAGGGTTCATCATACATAGCCGTTATAACCACTATACGAGTTTTCGCCCGGGAGGCGATTGGTCATGGAAATCTGTTCCTGGCCCGCGGCCTATAACATATTCTCTGCCATTTCACACCTAATACTTACACAAAATCCAAAAATAAAACTAAATTAATATTTAAAAATAATCGGAAGGAAAATCTTAGCTTATTGTAAAAGCTTTCCCCGCAATTTTTCAGACGTAACGTAAAGCTCATCATTTTCGCAAGAAGACATTTTCACACTGATATTTTTGTTAGGTACTAGGTATTAGGCAGTTGATGAAACCTGTTGTGGATATATATTTTGTAGTTGTTCGCGGAGAATTTTTCTGCGGAGAACTGCCCAGTTACAACGTACATAATATTTTGACGAAGCGCGTTGCGGATGATTTTTGCTTAGTTATATTGACGAAGCCTGCATTGTCTTGGTATGACACTTTAAATTATGTTTTCAATAAACAGTGATTTATTTTTATTTTTGTTCCAGTGGCCTTTCTAGGACTGGCGGCGGCCGGCGAAATTCCCCCGATGTATCACCTTCGAATATCTAAACTATGCGGATGTCCACCAGAAAAGGAATTTTGCTCCGGCTACGACCATAAGACTTATCACAGTATGTGCGAGTTCAGGTGTGTAAACCCTGGAGTAGTAGGCTGGACAATACTCTACTACGGGCCGTGCAAGTCACACATGCGGGGTTGAAAATGGCAAAGCACTAAACGCAAAGGATTTGGTAGTAGAAAGCCAAAAATTTTAAAATTACAAAAAATACTAATAACAAGTTTTATCTACAAAGTTTAGTTTTATTAATTAATAATAAGATGCCCTATCGTTACTTATGCGCCTGAACCAAAACGCCACCTGAACTTTTTCGCACCAAATTGAGACGATGGTCGCAAATATATTGTCAGAAATGTTTTGACCAAATTTAGGTAAAATAGGATTAGGAAAGTTTTAAACTATTCCTACATACTATTTAGATAGATAAAGATAAAAGATATTTATTCGTGACGATCACAACACAAGTACGAACATGTACAGACAACAACAGCAAGAAAAGAAGAAATCATCAAGTGTGCATCACGAAATGGACCCATCAACTCAGCATAATGCTAGCTATAAAGCCAGCGCTGGTCTTCCGTAGGGCCCATTCGTTGGTTTCGGTTTGGGTGATTCGGTTTCGGCGAGGGTGGGGGGGGGGGAGCTACCGAACGATTTTAATGCGATTAAAAAATTAAATTTTTTTTTTCCTTTTCATTGGCACCTTTTACTCGTACATTTACTCATTTTCAATACACGCATCACTGGGTATATAGACTTGCCACTCTCCCTATTCGAGATCACCTTTCACCGAACAAGAGTGGAGGAGTTTTTGTATGAAATTGAATTGAAATGTTCCCCGATTTCTCAAATACGCCTACAAAGAGATTTCCAAATCGCTCCAGATTTGGATAATTCCGTTATGAAAGTGTTTCACGCTTGGTTCCATTGTTATCAAAATGAAGAGATTCTGAAGAAATAAAGGGACCTTGTTCACATTTGAAGATTAATTTCATAGCCCCTTAATTATAGGGGTATTATTGGGTTGCACTGTCCATTTGATTCGGTCTGCCTTTACCGTCCCTCCCCTCAGGGGGTGGACTTCAATGGAAAACAAAGTAGCCTATGTCAATCCGTACGGCATACGCTCTCTACATGTTGTTTTATCAAAATCTACCTATTGAAATAGCTATGTCAAACAAAAATATTTATAGACACAATAGCTGTAAGGTCTGTTTTTTTATTCCGTAGACGAAAATGACGTTTCATGTGTAAGGCATGACATTTCTTAGTACCAAATGAAATGTCATTTTAGTCTACGGAATAAAAAAACAGAATATAATTTTTTAGACACTTACATGTTTGGATGCCAGTCCCTCAGTTGTACACGTCAAGTAGCTAATGTTGCCATCAGTTATACTTATCTAAACGGTCAAGGTGCTGACAAATATCTTAACACGTCTCTGTCAAAGATTACATGTTCCGACATTTTTAGCATTTTTCCGTTTTGTGCGACGCAATGTAAGCACGTTGAATCAGCAAACCCTAGCTTAACATTCCTATCCAATCCGTTCCGAATAGCCGTATATGGGGCAGAGTGCTCGAACAAATTGGCGTAAATGTGGACACGCTGGACAAAAGCACCAAAGCAGGCACTTGTTAGGTCCAAACCTTGGCCGCCATAAAATCAAAGATGGCCGACGGAGGAGTTGGTTCCTATCAAAAACTTAAAGCTATGGACCTAACAAGTAACTGAAATAAAATTGGTGCTTTTGTCCTGCGTTTCCACATTATCACCTGAAACTGCCCTACTAGTATTAAATAAACCCTACCCTAGTATGCTGTACTTCGCCAAAAGCTGTCATACCTAATACCTTCCGGGTAGTTTTCTGACATAATGCATGAAAAGCTGTTGATTTAAACATACATACAGGGATAAATTACACAAACACAGATAAATTCGAAATATAAACAAATCAACCATGGAATAGTTTATATAAGTTTCGCTTTTGACTGCCCCGCATAAATGTTGTGATAGTGATTTGTGATGAATTGATGATGCAAATACTAGCAAGTTATCTCCTCGGATGAAGAACGGCTCAGTGCCTCAGTCCTACGCTCACTGAGTATTAACCATTTATACTATTTGCATTGGTTTGATAGTCGAATTTCTCAGTTTGTTACGGTTCAAAATCGTAACTTGGAACCAATCTCGTTTCGACACTCCTGGCGACATCTAGCGGCGAGATTAGGAATAGTGTTGAGTAGATTAAAACGATAGTCGGGTCGAAGGCGTTTAACGCCATCTGTCGGGGTCTGATAACACCTTTGCATAAACCTGGCAACATTTACTGCAAGGCGTGTTCTCAGATGCTTCGATACATTATTTAAGGTCTTGTTCTGGGAGTATAATTGAAAATAGCGCACACGGATTATTTTCCCATATATTCCATCGTCTTTCTCAAATTATTTTAGACTCATAGTTTGTCAATTGTTTGTTGTTGGTTTTAGTCTGTCTCATTTCAAACATAGACAGAGAGAATCATGCCGTGTTTGTCTTGCACTAGTACCGGCACCCGAAAGAAAGGGATGAATGATTTTTCCAGTTGTCACTGACTGACAGATTGGTTTGACCGACTATAAAGATAATTTCGATGGCTGAGTGTGAGTTTTTTTTGTCCTCTTGATATGGCAACTTAAATACGTGGGGACGTGGAAGGCGTACGATGCTCCGTGACTTTTCAATTCGGCATGGCGTGAAGAGGGAAACATCGTCGATGGAGAGTCAATTCTGGTCGAGCGAGCAGCTCTAAAATGCAAATACACTTTGCAGCTTATAACCCGTAGCGAGCATACAACGTGGCAATGGCGTCCTTTCTTTTGAGTTCCTTGTGAATGATTTTAACTTGGCTTCGGGTCAACATGTTAGAGGTTGATACCAACAATTTCATCAAGAGTCCGGCTTGAAAGCCGGTCCTTTCCCCGGGTCCTTCCTTTCGCCCCTGCACACCTGGCTTTGTCTTCTGGAACGTGCTGGCGCAGCCTGCCCTTGCAGTATTGTTCTTGTGACTCCGTGCTGTTCATCGCGGCTGTGGCGTACTGGTTAGAACGGCTGGCTGGATACGCAACGACGGTCTCGCTGCGTATCATCGCGACTCCTGCCGTCTGCTGCGCGCCACTGGAGCGGCATGTAGCCGCAGTTCTGCTGCCTCTGTAGCAACACGTGTCTCAGGTGTGGTCAACTCTAATTTCTTTTAGTGATCTCTTAAGACTTAAATTAACCTAGCAAGGAACATACAATAGTGGCCTCTTAGATTTGATTTGAAGTGCAAAGTGCTAAGCGTGAAAACAGGACTTCATAGACTTTCTAACGTTTAACGTCTCATTATAACATAGTTCACCCTAGCATAATTACCATAAGTATGTAAATTCTGTATCAGGCCTACTGCCCGTCATCTATTTATTTAAGGATTGTGATTAAATGTGTAACTGAGCTCAAACAATAGTTTATTTTATCTCATATTAATCCTCTTTTCTTTTGCACGCTTTATGCGTGCTGGCGCCCAATCTTTCTTTAGCTTCATATATTTTATCTACTAGGAGATATCTTGGAAACTGCCAGACGTGTATTGTGATAGCAGCGTCGAGACCCACAACCCTGAGAGAACCCAAATAGAGTCTATAGCTTAATATACTGGTTACAATTGGCTACCCAACTGGTGGAGCGACGCTTTTGCTTCTTATAATGTTATCACAGTCGGTGGTTTCTAAGGAAATCTCTCTTAGCTATTTTTTGAGCTTGCTAACGCATGCACTTCGCACATCTTTACTTTTGAAACGCCACTTGCCCTGTTTGCTAGCCTACAACCTTACTTAATACTTTGACCTTCTACTTGTCTAACATAATATATAGAAAGATGTATTATTTATTACTTTTACTGAAAACAAGAATCTGTATTTTTTGAAACTGTATAGGAAATTCTCTAAAATTTTAACTACTCTGTACTTAATTTTGTTTATAAATTACTTGCTGTGTATGTAAAATAGTCTTACATATAAATGCTTACTGTTGGTTCAAGATGAACTCAATTTTCTATGTCAATGAATGTGAAAGAGACCACTATAATTTAAACAATTTTTTTTTTTCAAAAGACACCAAGCGACTGCACTAAAATTAATTTATTTCTTCTTTCTTCAAATTTGTTGGTCGCTGGTAAAATTTCAGGTCTCCACAGATGTTGTTCGTAGTCCTACTTCACATCGTTGTCTCACCGCCATCTCTGGTTCTATTCGTTCAGGTCTACTCGCTACTTGAAGGTCAAAGTTAGTCTGCTCCATCTCACTTTAATTATTCTTATATTTATTCATTCATTGCTTTTATAGGTCTTGCAATTGAAGGCTAAAGCACTCTATTATTATTACTGATACTCATTGAAAGTGAAACTACTTTTTTTAAAATTCTACCATGAGAACTCAGTACTAAGACGACAGCTGGTACCTATTCTCATTTCTCTAAACACTTCATACTTACATTTAGGAAACTTAATTTTTAAAAGTAACTTAATGCCGCCTTACTCATTCTTTCTTAGTAGTATTAATTTGCAACTACTATAGTTAGGTTTAAGAAACCTAATTTTCTTTCCTATTAGAAGTGATGTTTATAAAGCAAAATGTCACTCAAGTTTCTCTCTGTGTTCTAAACAGGAACATAGTGTACTTAAGTCATATAGACAATACCTATTCTTACCCTGTAGGTATTATTTTATCTCATTTTGTTAAGTCTTATAGTTTTAGAATGTTTTTAAATAGCCAGCACACGAAGCATAGTTTTAATTTTCTTACATAGGTTACTAATGCATCAACAAATAGGTGTATACTCTCTTTTGAAATTGTCTTTTGTTTATGCAATGTTCAACAAAGGAATATTGTCTAGGTATTTTCTCTGTTCTAAAATGAACGCTGTACTTTTGCCTCTCTGCAAAGTACGAATACCTACTCTTGTAAATACTAATTACTTTAAACACTTAGCTTAGGTCTATTACTTGATAACTTTGCTATCTAAATGTTTAATAAACATGGTTGAAAATAAAACAACAAAGCAAGTTATCTGGTTACTATAATTGTTAGGATTACATATACAAATAGTTTGGCATAGTGCCCACTGTTTGAAAATACATATCTCGGACTTGACTTTTTAATTCACCATAACCTAATAAAGTGTCTTTGTTATGTTGAATTTCACACTGGATTTTTCTATGGTATATTGCAGGCAATGAAACTGTTGCTTCTTGACGTCGAGTTTTCGTTGTCGAGGAGGCTTGGCTATGATTTTGTCCTCTGGTGTTCAAGACATCAGCTGGTTTTCTGGATTATGAGGTCGGTCTAGTGCTCATTAATAAAGTGATGATTAAAAGTGTTGTGCAGTGAAAGTTGTGGTTGAAAAGTGCAGTTATGTGTTAATTCATGCTCCTCTGAGCATTGGATGGAATTTCGAGCCCATCTGGATCGAAATTTTAATAACATGCTCTCATACAACCTACAATTTTCGATGACATTTGGCGCTTATGACCTTTTGGAATGGGAAGCTCCTACGTAGGACGGGGTGCGTTCCATTTCACGTGAAAAAACTTAATTCAGACTTGAAGTTTTTTTTTTTTTTCTCTCGTGTTCTTTATTGTGGAAATTTATTTCATGGTGTGTTCTTACACACATTGACACTGGAAAAGGGGAGACTGGGGTAATTAGTGCCCATCTCTATTTAAAACTGACTTTCTCGTATGACTGAATTTTAATCTCTGTGTAGGTATGTTCTGCTTGTTATACACTGTTCTCTCTCTCTCTATGGACAGTGTATGGGGAAATTGCTTCCACTTCTGTTGGAACAAAATCCTGAGGGACATATACTCACGTGACTTAATGTCTTGGTAAAATGGTTACTTTGAATGCTTCTCTTTGTATCTCTGGAAGGGGACGGAAGTCTTCGGTGCATTTCTGCACATATGGTACAAAAGGGGAGAAGGGGGTAAAATGTATCACCGGTCTTGACACTTAAAATAAAAGTAAAAAATTTGTAGTTTCTTTAACTAGGCGTTTATTTGACTGCTAAGTCGCGGTTTATCTGCTTTCATGCAATGGATTTTCTCTCACTTACAATCCGTGCATGGGGAGTTCGTGTCATTCTGCTACACGTCTCCATGGAGTCGACAAGGATCGAAAATTTTGTTTTCTTCCTATCCGTACACCACGCTCTGGTGTTACAATAGTTTATTCTTAGCTTTTAGTGTTTGAGGAGTCGGCAAAGGTTGGACGTGCACCCCGCTCAGGTATCCTGTGCTCGCTGCATCACCAATCTTCATCGCTCCCAAACTCACTTAGATTATAGTTTCTTGCATGTTAGGTGTAAACATATTAAACTTCTTTATTGGTGCTGCATATGCCTCATGGCATAGCGAAAATAGGTAGTAAGGTACTAAAAAAAAAAAAAAAAAATGTCAGTAAAAACATTTTTTTTTATCTAAGTTAGGTGGTAATGTTACGGTTCAAAATCGTAACTTGGAACCAATCTCGTTTCGACACTCCTGGCGACATCTAGCGGCGAGATTAGGAATAGTGTTGAGTAGATTAAAACGATAGTCGGGTCGAAGGCGTTTAACGCCATCTGTCGGGGTCTGATAACACCTTTGCATAAACCTGGCAACATTTACTGCAAGGCGTGTTCTCAGATGCTTCGATACATTATTTAAGGTCTTGTTCTGGGAGTATAATTGAAAATAGCGCACACGGATTATTTTCCCATATATTCCATCGTCTTTCTCAAATTATTTTAGACTCATAGTTTGTCAATTGTTTGTTGTTGGTTTTAGTCTGTCTCATTTCAAACATAGACAGAGAGAATCATGCCGTCTTTGTCTTGCACTAGTACCGGCACCCGAAAGAAAGGGATGAATGATTTTTCCAGTTGTCACTGACTGACAGATTGGTTTGACCGACTATAAAGATAATTTCGATGGCTGAGTGTGAGTTTTTTTTGTCCTCTTGATATGGCAACTTAAATACGTGGGGACGTGGAAGGCGTACGATGCTCCGTGACTTTTCAATTCGGCATGGCGTGAAGAGGGAAACATCGTCGATGGAGAGTCAATTCTGGTCGAGCGAGCAGCTCTAAAATGCAAATACACTTTGCAGCTTATAACCCGTAGCGAGCATACAACGTGGCAATGGCGTCCTTTCTTTTGAGTTCCTTGTGAATGATTTTAACTTGGCTTCGGGTCAACATGTTAGAGGTTGATACCAACAATTTCATCAAGAGTCCGGCTTGAAAGCCGGTCCTTTCCCCGGGTCCTTCCTTTCGCCCCTGCACACCTGGCTTTGTCTTCTGGAACGTGCTGGCGCAGCCTGCCCTTGCAGTATTGTTCTTGTGACTCCGTGCTGTTCATCGCGGCTGTGGCGTACTGGTTAGAACGGCTGGCTGGATACGCAACGACGGTCTCGCTGCGTATCATCGCGACTCCTGCCGTCTGCTGCGCGCCACTGGAGCGGCATGTAGCCGCAGTTCTGCTGCCTCTGTAGCAACACGTGTCTCAGGTGTGGTCAACTCTAATTTCTTTTAGTGATCTCTTAAGACTTAAATTAACCTAGCAAGGAACATACAATAGTGGCCTCTTAGATTTGATTTGAAGTGCAAAGTGCTAAGCGTGAAAACAGGACTTCATAGACTTTCTAACGTTTAACGTCTCATTATAACATAGTTCACCCTAGCATAATTACCATAAGTATGTAAATTCTGTATCAGGCCTACTGCCCGTCATCTATTTATTTAAGGATTGTGATTAAATGTGTAACTGAGCTCAAACAATAGTTTATTTTATCTCATATTAATCCTCTTTTCTTTTGCACGCTTTATGCGTGCTGGCGCCCAATCTTTCTTTAGCTTCATATATTTTATCTACTAGGAGATATCTTGGAAACTGCCAGACGTGTATTGTGATAGCAGCGTCGAGACCCACAACCCTGAGAGAACCCAAATAGAGTCTATAGCTTAATATACTGGTTACAAGTTGTTGTTGTCGTCATTTCACGCTCATTTGTAGGTCCCCGGCGTCCCCGCTTAGTTGTAGTTTCTACCTTCGAGCCGCAAGGCCCGTTGTACTTAACATACCACTTATTGAATGGGGTTGAGGGATGTTTGCACTTGTACTCGCAGATGCTGTGGTACGTGGTGTAGTCGTTGTAACAAAACACGTAGTCAGATTTGCAACCACACGGTCCGATCATCGGAGCCACTGAAACACAACAATATAGTAGGCCATAAAATATGACGAAACAATGTTTTTTATTAGATGACGGCAGAGAACGCCCAAGAAAGGGTAATGATTTGATGTATATTTACCATATCTGTGCCCCTTCGTTTGATTATTTAGATTTTTTGATTATTATAAGTTAGTAGAGAAAAATAAATTTCTAAACTGTAATACTTTTCATATTCAGGAAAGAAAATTGTGACTACGTTTGTATGGATAAGCGGTTGTTCACTATGCTCATAACGCATGTATGTCGTATGTTGATAAAACACAAAAACATCAATAAAACACCCGGGTCTGGCTTCTCACTTGTTGCTGTTGTTGTTATAGTCATTGGCTCAAAATAGCAAGGTCCTTGGTACAGTATAAACCAGTCCTTGAACTGAATGGTGGGATTTAGGCACTGGTACTCGCAGATGCTTTGGTACGTGGTATAGTCGTTGGCACAAAATTCGAAGAGAGGGTTGCAGCCGCACGGACGTGGGCTCGCTACCACTAGCCCAAACAGAGACACTGGAAGACAATATTATATTATACTATGTGTTTATGCAATACTTACGCTGTTAGGTTAATAATTAGCATAAGCATTTGTACTGTTTTCTATAAAAAGGGACCTTATTGTCGATGGCGCTTACGCCATTATTAACGATGCTCCGATATAAATACAATGCCGCGCGACGCTGGTCAGCGTAAGCGCCATCGACAATAAGGTCCCTTTTCATAGAAAATGCCCCATTTATTGACTCTCTCTGTGTCATTTTCAGCTTGGGCAAAAAAGCTTTCGTATTCCGGTTGTTCTCCTCTGCATTTCTCAACCGATTCTCGAGAAATTTCGTGAGCAGATACGTTAGTTAGATAGAACTTTGTGAGTTCGCTGTGATAATGATTCATCGAAAAAAAAATTAAGCTTATAGCGAGGTCTACAGCTCACAGAGCCACCAATTTAATAAAGAAGTATAGATACAACGAATGATTTACTTACTTAAACAAAGCACCGCTATAGTCTTCATGGTTATCTCGATTACTGGCACAGGAGATACACAAAGCTGTCGCCGTTTTTGTCAATTTTTAGGGCCCTGTCAAACTTATATCAGACCATTACCGGCCGGCCGGCAAAACTGAAGACTATCTGTCTGCGACTACAGACTAGCAGTTAGTCTGTAGTCGCAGAGGTGGCAGCAGGCCATTGCCAGCAGGCAATAATCGCTCGTGTGTGGACGTTATTGGCCTAGGACGGCAGGCCGCCCGATAAGGCATCGACTGCAGGCGGACTGGTAATCCCTTTAAACTTTTATTGTTCATTCGTAACGATTAAAATATTCAAATTGTTAACTCCAGTCAAAAAACCTTCTATTGCGTCTTTAATCTGTACACAATGTGCGAACACAAAAGATGTGTCCCGCCGAGTTTGTTGCCGGTCCCATATTGGGATACCCTCCTCCAATTGAGGGGGGATTTAAATCTCGAGGCAGAGGTGTAGGGTTAGAGCCGGCGTAGCTATATTTGACGTTCATAAGCGCATTGTAATATGCCTACTTGAATAATAAACGTTATCAACGTAATATAACAATAAAGTATTAGTTATTAGTAAAGTCGAAGGCAAAAATATCGATCCGGACAAATGGCTCAAAAATATGTGAACACGACTTTAGAACAGGGACCGGACAACCCTTTCCGCGATAAAACCCTTTCAATGGGCGACACTTAAACACGGCTAACACATTGAAAGACTTTCCCTATTGAACTGCAAGCCCATTCATACCCTTACCTTTGACTAACCCTTACCGAAGAGCTAACCAAAAATAAGGCTAGCTCTTAATAAGGGTTACCCTTATCTTTAAGCGCTTTTTATAAAGGTTTCCCTTTGCGTGAAAGAGACAGGATTAGTATATATCTACGGTAGTGTATGAAAAGGAAAGAAAATACGTGTCTAGTCAAAGAACGCCGCCGTCGCCGCCGACGATCGCTCGGATTCGAAATAATGTGTGCTTTATGAACAAGGTAGACGACTTAAATTAGCATGCTTATATGCTAAAAGGGAAGCCCTTTATAAGGCTAACTCTTATAAGCAATATGCAAGGTGTTGGTGAGCGGATGATAAGGGTTTTGTAAGGGTATTTGGGCTACCGATTACTCAAATGTGGTAGCTTTATATAAGGGTTTTTAAAACCAAAACAAAGGGTTTCGTCTGGCAAAGGGTATGGTGAGTTAAGCCTTATGCAATACCCTTATAAAACCCCGATAAGGGATAGCGGGCCGGTCCCTGCTTTAGAATCAGAATCAAATGTTTTATTCGTGATAAACTTAAAACTATTTTTTTTTTTAATTTATTTACACAAAGGGTACATGCTTACAAACAAAAAACAAACAAACAAACAAATTACATACAGAAGTATAACTAAAACTATAAGCATTTATAAAATAGGTAGGAGTTAAAGTTTACCACGAAAATGGTCTCGCCTCAGCATAACGCTGACCCGAAAGTCAGCGCTGATCTTCCCGCGAGACCATTTTGGGCCACGATCGCAGCCGTACGACACGGTCCAACCATAAGCTGAACGCAGCCTTTGCAGCAGCGACCAGCGCCTTTAAACTTTATTGTCTGAGGTGTAAGAGCGTACACATATTTTTGAAACTTTGGGATTGATATATATTTATGCCCTTGACTGTACAACGAATGTTTTACTTGAACAAAATACTATAATATTAGTCTTCATGATCACTTCGAATGCTTACACAAAATTAAGAAAAGTGTTGCTGTTTTAATTACTAATTATGTGACTAATGTGTACATACTAGCACATTATCGCATATGAAAAGTACAGCGACCGGCAATAATATCTTGCACTACGAAGGCAGCAAAAATATCGACACGGATCTTATTTGTAGCGCAATAAGTGTGTGTCGCATATTTTTTCGCGTTTCGTTTTACAATATAGGTATATTATTGCTGATGACTGTACAGATTATATTTCAAATTAAGTCTAAAAATAAAAACTAAACTAAAATATAACCAGCCGCTTTTGCCATTTATTTAGCAAATAGGCCACAATGCAGGACAATGAGGGCTAACGCGTATGAATTCGCCGCTAGGGGCGCTAGTGTAGATGGTGGTCTTTTCCATAGTTCGAAATGTCAAATGTCACTTGTCACTTCAATGACTGACAGCTTTTCTATAGTCTTTTGGACCACCATCAACAGAGGCGCCAACTGGTGAGCAAAAAAACGATAGCCCTCATTCTACATGCACGTCAAATTGTTTTACAAACAATAATAATAATTCACCAAAAATTATAATTCATCAATATTTATAGCCTAATATAGCATATTAAGGGTGTTAAAGACTATGAAGTGCTATTGATTGATTTTTAATTAAATT
This sequence comes from Cydia strobilella, assembly GCF_947568885.1. Taxonomy (NCBI): domain Eukaryota; kingdom Metazoa; phylum Arthropoda; class Insecta; order Lepidoptera; family Tortricidae; genus Cydia; species Cydia strobilella. Next base: position 27,310,718 of record NC_086042.1, read on the forward strand.
CGATACACGTTCGTTACAATTAAAAACTGCAGTATCGTCATTATGATTACGTAGTTAATTAATGCCATAATTTTGGTAATACTTATTCCTATGTAAGAAACTGAGAAAGGAGTATAAAATGCCTTGACAATTATTACATTCCTACATTTTCCCATTAGCACGAGTCCCTTACCATACCCAGATCAGGTTGAGTTGAGTCGCTCAATTAAGCCGGCCTACCGCGAGAACAGGAATTCGCAAGTTGCGGGGATCTTTCTCTTTTACTCCAATGAACGCGTAAGTAGAGTGACAGAGAAAGGTACCCCGCAATTTGGGAACTTCAAGTATACCTGTGCAGTAAATTCTGGCGCGGAAGGGTCCTGTCCTGGATTATCCTCATCCCCACCCATGCCACCTTTCCTCAACACAGTGCGCATTGGGACTCCTGGGAATCTGAATGGGAATCAAGATCTCTCCCTGGCGACGTCTTCAAGCCTAATACCAAGACTCGACCTGCTGGCTTTGAGGAGCCTGACGCGTCTGGTGCATGCTGAATCGGATAAGGACCGGAGTTGGGAACTGTGCTTACTTATGGCACAAATGGAACTGGTGCGAGTCACCAATATGCCGGTGTGGAGCACCCGAGCAGACCGTACACCACACGGTATTTGATTGTCCTCTAACCAGATACCATGGGCAGGTGGAGGACTTCACCACCTTAACCAAGGAAGCGGTACTATATCTAAAAACTGTAAATCTCTGAAGTAGAGTAACACAAAAATACATACGAAAAAAAAAACACAGTGCGTCAAAACTACGGCAAAACAATTTGTTTTGACGCACTTATTGCGCCAGAAATAAGATCCGTGTCAGAAATTTTTCTGCCTTCGTAGTATATTATTGCTATTAGTGACTGTACTTTTCAAGTTTAAGCTGTGATAGTGTGCACTCAGTGTACGTGCACATTAGTCACATAAATAGTAATTAAAATAGCGATAGTTTTCTTAATCTTGTGGAAGCACTCGAAGTGAATATGAAGACTCACCACCTTAACCAAGGAAGCGGTACTATATCTAAAAACTGTAAATCTCTGAAGTAGAGTAACACAAAAATACATACGAAAAAAAAACACAGTGCGTCAAAACTACGTCAAAACAATTTGTTTTGACGCACTTATTGCGCCAGAAATAAGATCCGTGTCAGATATTTTTCCTGCCTTCGTAGTATAATATTACTCGTGACTGTACTTTTCAAGTTTAAGCTGTGATAGTGTGCTCGAGTGTACGTGCACATTAGTCACATAAATAGTAATTAAAATAGCGATAGTTTTCTTAATCTTGTGGAAGCACTCGAAGTGAATATGAAGACTCACCACCTTAACCAAGGAAGCGGTACTATATCTAAAAACTGTAAATCTCTGAAGTAGAGTAACACAAAAATACATACGAAAAAAAAACACAGTGCGTCAAAACTACGTCAAAACAATTTGTTTTGACGCACTTATTGCGCCAGAAATAAGATCCGTGTCAGATATTTTTCCTGCCTTCGTAGTATAATATTACTCGTGACTGTACTTTTCAAGTTTAAGCTGTGATAGTGTGCTCGAGTGTACGTGCACATTAGTCACATAAATAGTAATTTAAATAGCGGTGGTTTTCTTAATCTTGTGGATACACTCGAAGTAAACATGAGGACTACAATAGGACTTTGTTTTAGTAAGTAAAAAGATTGTTGTATCAAATATCAGCGGATCACGAATTTCCTAAGCTTGGTTGTCTGGAAGAGATCGCTTTTCAGCGATAGGACCGCTTGTTATAATCTGGCAAACCCAATTTGTCAGTAAATAAGGAGCAAAAAACTATACTCATCCTTTTTTTGGTGATAGTACAAGCGTAAGACAAAAACAGTATGATTCTCTCTATCTATGTTTAAAATGAGAATGAGACAGTATCTGGTCAAAGTACATACACGTACATACATAGATATAATCACGCCTATTTCCCGGAGGGGTAGGCAGAGACCACGGATTTCCACTTGCTACGATCCTGACAAAGTATAGTAATAAATCTTATCAACTTCTTTGTAATTTTACATGTATTTGTAGAAAACATAATAATGTTTTGGCTCTAACATCACTACATTTTATAAAACATAAACAAAGTCCCCCGCTGCGTCTCAACTCAAAAACTACTGAACGGATTTTTATGCGAGCTTCACCCATCAATAGAGTTATTACTGACGATGTTTTAGGTGTATGTATTATTTGTTATGCTTTTGTGTATAACCTGGCGAAGCCGGGGCGGGTCGCTGGTAATAATAATTTTGTATATTTCAGTAATCCTGTTAGGGCTAGCGGTCGCCTCGCAACGTGGACCATGCGGTTGCTTAAAGGCCCTCGTATTTTGCGCCAACGACTACAAAACGTACCACAGTATCTGCGAGTACAAGTGCAAACATCCCTCCACCAAGTTCAATGACTGGTATATTCTGTACGAGGGGCCCTGCTCTTCCACAACGGAGACTACAACTCATGCGAGTACTACAACTAGTCAGCCTGAGACTACAACCGAAAGTATTGCTTGTTGTGCCCCCCGTTTAGAGTTATAACGCTGGCAACACAGCCCTCCGCCATCATGCTTACTTGTTGTGTCACATCTGTTATGAGTCCATAATAAAATGCATGACTATTACTATCTGGTTCTAATTTCACTTATTAGAAAAGGAGTTCCGCTTGTAATATTTATTGTAGTTTATTATGCAACGCGGCCCAGACATCATATTTAGAGATACATTAAAAAAATAATTAGGCGATGTTGTTCATTGCATGATACCTAATAACAGTATCTTGCAGTATCTACATCAAACAATATTCAACGAATAAATAATTTAAATGTAACAGGGCGGACACGCCATACATCAAAAATCATTTGCGTTTCTATGTGTGAACGGCACGTCTGTACACGCGTAATGCGACATTGTGTGAGTAAGTTGCTTAAAAACCGAACTGAGCGTTTGCCAAAAGCTCGTCAATCTGCTGTCGCGGGGCGAGTTAATTCGAATCGGGGTGTGTGGCGGTGCGTGGCCGTTCTGTATGATAATACTATTACTTATTCTGTGACTAAATTGAGGATAGCCTCAACTCAACTTGAAATACTATTTAGTTGTAATCCTCCAATGATCAAAGTTCATTAACACCTATTTGTATATGTATATATGATAAAAAAATAAAACAAATAAATTGAAAAGTAATAATTGTAATAAAAAGCTTTATTTTCCTTTACCCCCTTTCATATATTAGCTAAGCCGAATTTTTAAACCACAGATACTAAAATGACAGATCAGTGAGACTTTTGTCATTTAACTATTTGTGATATAAAAAAACATTTCAAAATTTCTTCATACTTGCGAAAGAGCCGTACACCCTCACACGGATGGCTGTATTGTACAGATAGTTATGTTAAAATGGTCGCACTGTTGTTTCGTCCGTCCCGTTCTTGCACGGCCCCTCGTGCACTTTAAAGGTGGTAGAGTTGGTACAATGGAGCACGCACTCGCTAAAGTACGTCAGGGAGTCGTTACCGCAGAACGGTCCGGTTGGGTCAGGGGGACAGTCGCACGGCTGCGGGGCGCAGCTTCCGTCGTGGACTTTGTACAGCGGCATTTTTGGGGCATCAGCAGGGGACTCTAATCAGAGAGAAATTAAATATTATATAACACAAGAACCTAACCTAACATTACCTAGCAGTATGTCAATTTAACAAACCAGAAGAACGGTCTGGTCGCGTCAGGGGGACAATCGCACGACGGGACGCAATCCACGTCGTGGACTTTGTACAGCGGCACTTTTCGAGAAAAGTGAAGCCAAAAATTAAACTTTTACTTAAACGACTTTTCGCTTTATATGCCCCACCTGTAAACATATCCGAGTAGTAGTCGACGCACGCCAGTTCGCACAAGCACCTATAACTCTTTAAATTGCTGCCGCAGACAAGATCCGTGCAGGTAGTGGGGTCGCAGCAGCCCTGCTCAACGTGCACCACGTCCAAGAGGCCAAAGGTCAACACGTCCAAGACGACAAAGATCACTGGAAAACATGGTTATGACTAATACGATGATTGTAGACACCGGCCGCGTGTTTACAGTAACTTATGATGTTGTCTTGCATTAGATCGATCGTTTTGTTCGTTTTTAGCGCGCAAGCCGGATGCGGCCTGCAATTGTGCTAATTCAGCCCGCGAAATGAGCTAATTTTCATCTAGTCTGCGAAATAGGCATGGAGTTGAGCCTCGTGTCAAAAACTTTAGTGACCTCTAGTTAGAAAGAGATGCGTAGATTTTTGGATGCAAGTTAAGAACGCCAAATAGAAAGTTGGATAAGGCATAGATAGATTGTTCGAAATTCTTAATAGGTATATAAGATTTCTTAAAAACAAAAATGTCTAAACCACCAACTAACGCTTCGATAAAATAGTTATTTACGATACAAGTGCGGAAAAGAGGAAATTCGAAACGAGTGGCGATAAATTAAAACACGACCGCAGGGAGTGTCTTAAATCGACACGAGTTGCGAATTACCTATTCGCACGTGTATCGTACAACGTTTTACAGTACATATGGCCCTTTAAACTTTCGACATATGCACGAAAAGTGCCCTTTACGCACTAGGGCGAGAAAGTTGCACCATATGTACTGTAAAATATATTTCATAACAAATGAGAAACACTAATAAAAACCTGTAACTATCATCTCGATTGTTGGCTTGGCACCAAGTCTCTGGCGAAAAATTAAATAAGATCTTCGTGCCTAATCAAACCGGTACTTTTAAATACATTTTCTGCATAAATAAAATATTAAGGAAATAAAAGTAAGGAAATTAAATTATCTTTTTTATTACGTAATAACAAAACTTCCATGAGACACAGACATATTGAACACCCCCCGTCCCGTCCCGTTATTAATATGTTTAATATATCTTTTTTATTATTTTGGATTGTTTTTTAATCCACGCAAGGCCCCGGATACAATGCTATCAAATGTGGATTGTTGCAAGTGAGGACACATTCGCTCTCATACGTCTTCAGATCGCTCGCACAGAGCGGGCCTTTCGGGTCAGGTTTACATCCACAGTTCGGAGTACACTTCCCGTCGTGCACCTTACGGACGTGCACGGCTGGATCGGCAAAATAATTGTGGCAGTGCAGCTCACATATGCATTTGTATGTGTTTAAGTCGCTGCCACAAATCGGCGCGGTGCATTCGAGAGGGTTGCATTTACACACGCCTTTCTGGTCCACGCATCCGACAGCGAGGATTGTCACTGGAAAATCATTGGGCCGATATAGAACTCCGAGGAAAACCCATATGGAAATGGAGTAAAAAAACGGGTATGGAAATAAACGTTTAAACGTAAAAAGGTAGGCTAGAGCCAAGACTAACTTAAGAGATAAAAAGTCAAGTCAAGAAAGTGTTTCACAAATAAAATAGATTACAATTACAAATTAAATATACATACACGCAAAAACCGCTAATATCATCTCGAGAAGTGGCGTAAGTGTGATTTACAATAGAAAATCAATTAGCAAGAGGTATTTTTAGTAATTATGTTAACAAGACGATAAACGTGCGTGCATACGGTAGGTGAGTTTCAGTACAGTGAAGGTCCCAAATATCCATCCGCAAATTTTCGTAGGGCTTTTGGCTAAATATGACTTAAACATGCGGCTAATTACCACTTAAGCATGAGTATAAAATCATCCAATCAACTCATTTAAGCATACGACATACAAGTAAAATCTGTTCATGTATAACTTGTATTTAAGCCGATGATGATGACGCTTATGACATCTACATACATATGACATGGCAGGACTATGATATGATATTATGCTAAAGTAAGAACGCTAAGTAAAAAAAATAATTGTACATTGACCCGCCATTTCCTATCTCTATCGTACGCGCATAAGTAGCCCGCTCGCACAATGCGATTGACCGCCTGTATCATAGGCGGGGCAATACGTGCTGGCCACGATATTGCGCGACTGGCTTATGCTAAGGCGACTACCATAGGTGGGAACTAAAGGTCCGATCGCTGAGTCTCGCTAGGTTGTCGCCTTAGCCTAAGCCAGTCGCGCAATGTCGTAGCCAGGCCGATATAACTATGTGAGTGCGAAGAGATAGGAACTGGCAGGTTAGTGTACGATATTGTTCGTGACTAGCATCCTTATTTTAAGACAAAACGAAATCTAGCAAGAATCCAACTTATACATGTATACTTTCATATTACATCGGTCAAATCTTACAATAAAAAAACAATGCGTGATGTGGTTCGGTATTTTTTGTATGCTGTTTAGAGTCCTTGGAGAAAACTGCAAAAAGTCCGAATTTTTTTGCAGTTTTACGCAAATTACGCAGGGAGCACAACTTTTTTTGCTTGCAAAACATAGTTTTACATTTCTCCAAGGACTCCAAGCAACATACAAAAAATACAGAACTACATCACGCATTGTTTTTTTAGGATATTTTTTTGTAAGATAGCGTAACGAACTATGTTCGAAACTCAACCTTGACAACCGTCCTTTTAATTATTAACTAATTATTTTTGAACAATTAAATAACTATTTCATAATCTTCATGTTACATAAGAGAACAACAAAAAAGAAATTAACTTATTTAAATGGAACGTTGACAGGAACAAATCGCATTAGACTCAAGTACTCGGTAATAGGTGTAGATTGAATTAAGTACTATAAATGTTAATTTTATAAACTGTTAGTTTATTTACAGTAAAAATAATATTCCTACCTTGAGTATCAGACAGATCCACAAAAATAAGTCCAATAAATAATTTCATATTACGTACAGAATTTAAAACTAAGTAAAAATTACTCAACTAATTTGGGCTAAAGTAGTAGAAAAGTACGATAAGGTTGGCAACTGTCAAATGTTTGCATAGATGGCACCATCATAGCTTGCCCCTTTTTCTATGAGATTGGATGGCATCCGGGCCAGAAAATTCCATTCCATAAATTTCTACAAAATTTCAATAAAAAAACAAAAAATTTACACAATTCTAGGGATTGACAGGGCAAGCTATGCTGGCGCCACTTGCTAAATGCTTCGACCGGCCAACCCCATTGATAGTAAAGTCAAAGAGAAAAGGGGACGAAGGTATAGAGGACAACGTTGACAGAGAATCTTACAAGGGACGGAAACATATGTATGGAATTCGGCTGGACAACGGAGCCTAGTGTGAGGTCACAGTCAAAAATTGAAATAATGTTTTGTAAATAAATGATTTTGTATTTTTTGTGATAGACGCTGCATCGCTGGGCAGACACATAGCAACTAGTGAAGAGTTACAGTGTATGTTGTTGTGTAGCGGACAGTATGAAGTTATGACTGCTGAAGTGTTGGAGTATGTACACCGGAAGACCGGTTACACGGTGAAGGTCTTCCAGGTTCGATCGCGCCACTACGTGCACTTTTTTGTGGTGCGCGCGTGCCGCGACCGCTTCAGGGAACCATCTGCGCGCAGATTTCTGGCCGTGCCACGCTATACATCAAAAATCACTTGCGTTTCTATGTATGAACGGCACGTCTGTACACGCGTCATGCGTCATAGTGTGAGTAAGTTGCTTAAAAATAGTACTGCCGGCAAACGGCCGTCAATCTGCTGTCGCGGGGCGAAGTAATTCGAGTCGGGGCGGGGCGGTGCGTGGCCGTTCTGTATGATAATACTATTACTTATTCTGTGCCATGGGTGTCGTATTTCGGAAGTTCCGGGGTAAACTGTCGAATCCGATACAAGAGCAAACGATTCTACGGAGTACGCCGTTATGGCGCCAAAATAATGTTTATATGTTTATTAAATTTATAGGTAGGTATGTAAATGATTTTAATTTGATTTATGAACTATGCAACAATGACTTGATTCACGTGTTTGTGTGTCAAGCATTCACAAAAGATATGTTTATGTAAATGGATGGATGGATATGTTTATGTAAATGGAAGCCAATCACTCAATCAAGTTTGATAAGCCTCTGGTTCTTGCCAAGGAGAAGCGTTACATACCCAGAATGCTGCGCGAGGCCATTGAGATTAAGAAATATCCAAACTTTAATAGGGAAGATGGCTTTTCTCTACCACCAGCTTGGGATCCTGTAGTCCATCTGATAAAGGAGCAAGCGAGACATAGACTGTGAGACCTTAGTGTTGGATGATGCTGGACATTCTGATGCTTTGAAAAGATGTGTCCCGCCGAGTTTGTTGCCGGTCCCATATTGGGATACCCTCCTACAATTTAGGAGGGAATTAAATCTTCTCGGGTCCGTGGTGTAGGGTTGGAGCCGGCGTAGTTTTTATCGCGTACTTAAAAAATACTTACTTGAAAAATAATTATAGTGTATAACTAGCCTTATGAACCGATTTTGCATGTACAACCAGCCTTAAAGTTTGTAGTCTATGATTGTTCATTATTTTAGTATGTGGGTATTTTTGCACTTTGTAATTTTTTCCTCAGTCACCCGTTGACCACGAACGCTGTAAAGAGTTCGAAACGTCGGGATGTATTATAAATTCAATATACGCGATATAATCCGTTTTCATAGTTTTATTTCATGAGTAACTATCGCGGTAACCGAAGACAATATTAAATGGATGGATGATGAAATACTTACCCGACTTTTTAACTTAAAAAATTAGCGACAAGCAAACAGACAAAGTCACGAGATACGGGTAGTCAGGTAGTATTTTCTGACATGTTATATTTAAAACATAAAATAAATTAAGTCACGCAAGGCATTAATTAGAAACGGAGATAAAATGTATGACGACGGCGCCGACATATATAAATGATTGAAAACTGCTATTTCGTTTAATATGTAATACACTTCCACGATGAAGGCATTTGTATTTACATGTAAGTACCTATTCTACTATATACAAGTACCAAAGAGGATATAATATTATAGAGCGGTACTGTCATAGTAAATTTTGTAACCACAGTAAATTCACTGCCATCTATCGACACACGTTAAAACTAAAAATGGAGATTTATAAAAATACGATAAAATGTATTTAAAATATGGATAAATGATTGTTTTTATATGTATTAATTATCTTTATGATTTTGACCCATGTTCTTTCACTGATATGCGTTAAAATTGTAAAATAACAAACGAAACCGTCAACGCCCTCTATACGAGAGTAGGCCAAAGGTACTGGCGCCATCTGATCGAGAGTAATGCCATGCGTGAGTAAAATTTTCGTGATTTTCGAGGCACGTTTTTTCCTTAGACTATCCATCTATTACGGAGTTATATCTATCTTTGCAACTACACAATGTATCATAATGAATAACTAAACAAAATTGTGGGCGAATTCAAGTTCACCCATGACTAGCTTTTATTCAATAAAATACATTTTCATAATCATATTAGCGTTTTTCCTGGGATTCACTACAACTTAATTCCAAGATAATATGAATTGTTCAAATACGAGTAACCTAGTAGTAGGCTGCATATTGTGACCGTTAAGAACACTTGAAAATCGATGGTCAATATCAAACTCGTGAGGCGCTATAGATATTTGTGGGTCGTTCTCTTGATTGCGTCACACGCCATACATCAAAAATCATTTGCGTTTCTATGTGTGAACGGCACGTCTGTACACGCGTCATGCGTCATTGTGTATGTTGCTTAAAAACCGTACTGACCGTTCGGCAAAAGCTCGTCAATCTGCTGTCGCGGGGCGAGGTAATTCGAATCGGGGCGGGGCGGTGCGTGGCCGTTCTGTATGATAATACTATTACTTATTCTGTGCCTATGCTCTATCGTATTTTGATGTATGGATCCCTCTGGATCCGTGCATCTGGGCAATGCCTACCTCGCAAAATGGCTACACGTGTATTTTGGTGCTTTTTCCATCAACAGTCGCTACTTGTAACTCGTTCTCTTTTCACAAGATCGCTAAATGAATCGAGATTTCAACAATATTAAATGTCTTCATTAAATCTGTTTTAGTATCGCTGTTCGGGCTGGCGTCCGTGGTGTATTCACGGGCAATGCCAACACTCTACCGGCTACAGCCGACGCCGGACGTGAGACCGTTGCCACCGCAACCAGACGTTCGTCCGTTGCCACCTTCGACTGACGTGTACCCACTGCCCCCAAACCCCGATGTAAACCCACTGCCTCCTAATCCTGACGTGTACCCGTTGCCTCCTAATCCTGACGTATACCCATTACCTCCAAATCCTGATGTATATCCATTGCCTCCTAACCCATACGTTGACCCTTTACCTCCAAGCCCGTACGTTCGTCCCTTGCCCCCTAACCCAGACGTAAACCCCTTACCTCCAAGCCCATACGTCATCCCCTTACCTCCAAACCCATACGTTGAGCCTTTACCTCCAAACCCGTACGTTCGTCCCTTGCCCCCTAACCCATACGTCATCCCCTTACCTCCAAACCCATACGTTGACCCTTTACCTCCAAACCCATACGTTCGTCAGTTACCCCCTAACCCGGATGTTATCCCCTTACCTCCAAACCCATACGTTCGTCCCTTACCCCCTAACCCTGACGTTAACCCCTTACCTCCTAACCCGTACGTTCGTCCCTTACCCCCTAACCCTGACGTTAACCCCTTACCTCCAAACCCAGATGTCTACCCACTGCCTCCAGTTCCTTATGTGAATCCGTTGCCTCCAAATCCGTATGTTCGCCCATTGCCCCCAAAACCTAAACCGACCCCAATTGTATACTAATAATAATTTCTGTCAAATATAGATATTTACCTAATAACACAGTATGGTAGTACAACCATTCCCAAATATGAGCGTTAGATAGTATACCCTTATAGACTAATATCTGCGACAAGATACCCACAAGTTTTTAAATATACCATTAACTACAAATAGTTGTATTGTTAGATAGTTACAATAGAATGTTTAGGTACTAAATAAAAAGATCAATAAATTATTTTTCCCCTCACTAGCTCGGAAAGTTGTCGTTTATCCTTCAATACAAGCGGGGAAAAACGCGTTTTATCCACTAGTGGGGAAAGTAATTTGACCTTGGATGGAGCGTGTTTAAGTAGCTTGACAGATAACAAAAGGTAAAACGCTCATGATAATGGTTCGTTCGATATTAATTATCATTAAATAAATGGTTTGAGAATCTAACAAAAAATACCAAATTTAGCTTTATTTAATGATTTTAAGTCATAAACCTTAAAATTCCATAAAAAACGTTTGTTTTTTAATAATTATGTTAAATATAATTCTGAACGCACAAGTTAAGTCGATGCAATTTCAAAACGCATCATTGACATTTCATACGTCAGAAATGGCAATATTGTCAAAAATCTTTTACTTAAAAACTTCTCACGTAAAAGTACAGAATTTCCAGAGTTTTTTTGTTATAATATCGTAAAAAAAATGAGTGAGTCCAGTTGATGAAGATGATCTAACGCCTGTGGATGTTGCACTTTCCTCGCTATAGTGAGGGGAAAAGTTTTGTGTTACACACGGGTGCAAATGTATTTTACTTCTCGTGTGTTAAAACACTCGCGGGTAAAATACAACTTTGCACCCTTGTATAACAAATAACTATATTAATACTGACTGACTGTTATATTTTAAACGTTTTAAATTCCTATTATATAAGAGCAGAGAGTCAGAGACTAGTAAATATTCTAGGCGAATAACTTCTAACCTAGAAGATCCTCGTGCCGCCCAAGAAAAAAAAAAAAACGCGAAATCAGAGGGTCTACCGCGAACCACGTTCGACGTGTTGCCTCTCTGTCGCACTTGTAAATTCGTATGTAAGTGTAGCAGGGAGGGCTATACGCCCAATGTGCAATCTATGAGACAATTTAAAACTGCCGTTATTGCGTGCGGAATGAGCATTATATTGTACACTGGGCATAGACCTAGCATTACATAAGATGAGCTATACGCGTGCGCCCGTGAGGGGCAGAACATACGCAGTGCGACAATATGATTGGTCGAGTAGATTTGTAGCCCACCATAAACCATACTAAATTTACGGTAGGGAATAAAAAAATGTGAGACTGTGACAAGGACAAACAATAACAGCGCTTTCTCTGCTACTTCTACTAAAGGATGCATAAGACTATCCTGCTCGGTCATTCCCCCCACCCCTCATGCCCGATCCAGTTTAGATTCATGACACTGGGCGTTTAGCACTAAATTAAGTTTTTGACGTCAAGGCGTTTATGCCGAGTGTTACTTTGTATTTGTACAATGTATTGCACATTGGGCGGCACGAGATTAAGCTAAAATCTGTCACCTACAGTGCTTTTATGACTTTTATGACTTTCCAAGCCGTTGTCATACTTCTGTACGTACATCTGTATGTAGTGCATAATCTTTTACCATCGTTTCGAAAACGCTTGTATTTTGTCATGCTACTTCATTCAATCTCAGTACTTTTTGTACTGAGACTGACTGAAATTGTATGACACGTTCGTGCGTTCCCGTGAAAATACGATATTAAAGATACATACTTTGCCCTTTAGCATTCGTTCTGACAGTGGGCTAGGTCTGCACTCCCAAAACACACTAAGGGTAGGACAGACAAGACAATGCATGTAGTGATAAAGCGTTTTATCTTCTTTTTTTTACCTTTTCATTGGAAATGGTTAAAAATGTCCTCGAAATAGTAAACTTGCTGCTTTTTTAGTAAGAATTTAAATAAATGGGAAGTAAGGATGAGCAGAAATGTTAAGATTATACCCCCATTTTATTATGACAATACATTAACACTACACCTTTAAATAAATTTATGCAATGACCAATGTTACTTCCTCTTTCGATTAGATTAACTAAAAGGTAAAAGGGTATGACTGGAATGTATAATGAGTTTATTTAATCTCATTAATGAGATTGTAAAGAAAATTTATGATGACTTTTATTTTTATTTAAAAATATATATAAGTCACAGGCACATGTGTATACATCCTTATGCTTTTCACACATTTTATGCCATTAAGAAAATAATTGCACTCAGTTACCTTTAAAAATGTGCTTATGCGCATTATACATGCCTACAAATCATAGTGTTTTATTCTCAATATTAATTAGCTATGTGCAAAGTGGTGTAGGATGTCAAATCATTCAATAAACACCATCAAACATATGCATTTACTTGTAGTCATAGAATTTATTTCTGTACCATTTCGTACCTTTAGCCTTATCGTGAGTCACTGACAGTGTCATAACTGAACTGACACTTACGCTAACATCTACGTAAATTACTTTCTATACATCTCCCTCGCACTAATATATCAGTATGAACAAGATGCATAGAAAGTAAGTTACGCACACGCTATTGAGTTATGGAGTTATGGAACTCAGGATCAAATATTCATGATAAACACACAAATAAATTACCTTAAGCAAGATTTGAACCCGGGGGTATTTCCTTCTACCAAAGATGTAACCATATCAAGAGATTTTCTTCCTTTTATTTGATACCAGTCCCTTATTGTTTTTAAAACCATATGATTTTAACGATTAATTGTTTTCTGAGAAAGCCACAATGTTATCTACTAAGCCGCTGCTACCTTAGCAAAAAAAATCATCCAGTTCTTCACATCTTCTAAGTTAAAACTGAACTTGGTTGTCTGTGATGTCCATAGCTATTATTTACTTTAGGTATATATTAAACTATTATAATTTTTTAAATAAAAATTTTCAAAATATTATAAATATTACAAAAAAAAAATTTTCTTTTAACTAACTAACTTACCGGGATGAATGCCAAATTAGCAAGGTTATGCATAAAATCCCTAGAAAAAAACAACATAGAATCTGATCACTAATTCTAAACTCACCCCGTCGATGATCTGGCAGAAATGAACAGCAACGCTGGCGCTGGTGATGTTTGGATGTTTGCTGGACTTGTGGAGGAGGACAGAAATCTTCTTTGACCGGATCTTGGTGGCCCGGTAGCCAAACACAAACAGCATAGAGTCAATCACATTGCTTTTTCCGCTGCCATTGGGGCCTATGATTGAGGTGAAGCTCTGAAATTAAAAATATTAAACATGTTAAGGTAGACTTTCGAAGTCATTGTTAAACAAGTGCGAGTCGGACTTGCACACCGAGGGTTCCGTACTTTTTAGTGCTTGTTGTTATAGCAGGAACAGAAATACATCATCTGTGAAAATTTCAACTGTCTAGCTATCACGGTTCATGAGATACAGCCTGGTGAAGTACAGACGGACAGCGGAGTCTTAGTAATAGGGTCCCGTTTTAACCTTTGGGTACGGAACCCTAATAACCTTTTCAGTGATGACCTTGCCTGTAATGCTGATGATCCAATTTTATTTCCAATAAGAGGAATTATTTCTAATGCCAACAAATGAGACGTTTTCAATCAAAAGGTACCACATTGTCGCTTGTCGATAAGGTTGATTTCTAATTGAAGCTATATGGAAATAGCGCCTTACTGGCAAGCGACAATAAGTACCCTTTTGGTTGAAAATGGCACAAATATTTGTTATCATTTATATTCTTGCAGTAGTAACACTTTGGCACCCTAGAGGACATAAAAGAAACAGAGGTGTGCCCACCTTTAAAAGATGGTCCGATGAAATCACAGACATGGCTGGAAAGACTAAAACATGGACCAGATTAGTGCAAAATAAGGAAGAGTGGAGAAGATTGGGGTTGCCCAAAGGCACACAGAATCGGCTATCGTAGATTAAGGAAAACTATAGATATAGTATGAAAATGTATTTCTGATATAAGGCCTGATATAAGTTAATTTGTGTAACAATATCCTATAACAAGTTTCTTCTTTTCTTTAATATTCATCAGCATGATGCATGCATGCATTTGATATAGACAATAACATCCATCTACATGGTGATGAACAACAAAGCATGGTTTTAAGAAACAGTATTCTATAAAAAGCTTTTATATGTCTAAAATATGACTAAAAAAACTTATGCAATTGTCTTGGTAATAGTTACATACCTTATGAAAGGGTCCAAGGGTCTGTACACCAGCATAGCTCTTAAAGTTCTCATTAACGATATGCGTTATAATAAGTCTAGGCCCTGTGGCGTCAAACGTACAGGCCGGCTTCGGCGCTGGCGGTATGTACACTCCACCCATGCGGATCCCCCCTTCTTCATCTTCAGAAACACGGTCTACATCACCGTCTATAAGGAACTCTTGGTCAGCTGCATCAGTCCCACCGTTTGTAACCACATTCGTGTTTTCATCCACTTCATCAACTTCCATAGGCTCCGCGTTACCCTTTTTCTTTCGGCTCGTCGTCATTATGAGGCAATTTTAGAAACACAGCTTAATTTAACGCAAACCGGGAAAACGACGCGATACAATATTTTCACACGGAATTGAAAATATTTTGAACAACGACCGTTTTCAATATCCAAGCGCGAATTTGGAGTCACGTTTGACAGCTGATTGTCAAAACATGATCAAAACTGAAAATAAATTCCGTTTTTCCTATTGTTTTATATTTGTCGAAAGGATAACATTTGTTATATATATATAAAAACACGGAATACTTATAGTTTATATAAATTAAATAATACGCATAAAAATATGATGTTTCAATTAAAAGTTACAAGATTAGTCAATAAATAACAATGGACATAAAATATTGGCAGCAAAATTTATAGCTTCCAAATCGCACATGTTTTGACATACTTAAAAGTTACCTGAAATATCTATGACATGTTAAAACTGTTGCAAACGATGTGTATTGTGTTAATTAAAAAAAATTGCAAATATTTCAAATAAATGATATCAGGTTGATATTATTATATTTCTTCACCGATTAAGACGATCTCATTATTACTCGTTTTTTTTATATTTAATACTCACGACTTTGGGAGAACAATATTATTCGTTTAGACCCCTCTTAAGCTAGCTGTCAAAAACAGTAAAGATGGCGAACCGGACGGTAAAGGACGCGAAATCAATTCGCGGTACAAATCCACAATATTTAATAGAAAAAATCATCAGAGCACGTATATACGATTCGAAATATTGGAAAGAAGAATGTTTCGCTCTTACAGCAGAGTTGTTAGTGGACAAAGCGATGGAATTGCGCTACGTCGGCGGCGTGCACGGCGGTTTTATTTACCCGACTCCTTTTCTATGTTTAGTTCTCAAAATGCTGCAGATCCAACCTGAGAAAGATATTGTGGTTGAGTTTATTAAGAACGAAGAATTTAAATATGTGCGTGCATTGGGCGCTTTTTACATGCGCCTCACAGGAACGTCCGTAGACTGTTACAAGTACCTGGAGCCCTTATTTAATGATAACCGCAAATTGAGGCGTCAGAATCGCCAGGGACAGTTTGAGATAGTGCACGTAGACGAATTCATAGATGAGCTGCTTCGTGAAGAACGTTTATGCGACGTGATACTGCCGAGGATACAGAAACGGCATGTACTGGAGGAAAACAATGAGTTGGAGCCTAAAGTATCAGCCCTGGATGATGATTTGGACGAAGATATGCCCTCTGATGACGATAATGACCCAGAATCCAAAGAAAACCGAAGAGACAAGGACAGAAAAGATAGGGACAAGAGGAGAGAAAGGTTAGAATGTTTTTTTTTTATTACTGTAACACTCATACCAGCCTCTCAGAGGTGTATTAATGCCATTATATTATTAATTATATCTAGTCATATAAAAATCCCATTTGTCTCAACAGGTTTTGGTTTTTGGGCAACTATAGTCTGTTTTTTTATTCTGTAGACTAAAATGACATTTCATGTGTTGCTAGTTTTTTACGTCTTATAAATAGTGATGTGCTACAACCGGTACTAACCGAAAATAAAACATTGGAAGGTCTTATATTTGTTGATGAAGACGAGAGAAACACACTGAATACATCCGATCACTATACGAGTAAAGTAATGAATGTCGAAACTAAAAATACCAAAATGGCAATGGAATCTAAAATTAATTTAATATTTATTGGTTATTCACAAACCGACATCAAAGAACAGCACTGTTTGTTTTAAGCTGGTCACATTATTTCTATGTTTAAACATTTATGGTTGTCATTTTAGTCTACGGAATAAAAAAACAGACTAGAGGACAATTTAATTACCAAAATTATTTCTTTTTTGCATCCTGAAGAACTAAATCTAAAAAAATGCCAGTTTCATGCCATAACCAAACTATTGTGATGGTATATAATATCAAACAGCCACAATCAACTTATGTTCTTATACTATTGTCGGTTAGAACCTCACCTATCTCCATAATTATTGATCCTAGAGAAAAATGTTACATGACAAAATATACTTAAGTTGACATTTCTTACACAACATAATAGTAGAAAGTTGGGTTCGGAAATTTGTACTTTTCGTCGAAAATTTTCTTTTTTCCTTTGGTCCCTTTGGCACACTGACCCACAAGCCTACAGTTTTCACTAGCTCCAAATTGTCAGTAGTTCAGAAAATTCTACTGGCCCATTCCTTTGAATGAAAATGTTTGTTTTACTGTGTTCTCAAAACCAACCATCATCTTCCTCGCGTTGTCCCGGCATTTTGCCACGGCTCCATGGGAGCCTGGGGTCCGCTTTTCAACTAATCCCAAGAATTGGCGTAGGCACTAGTTTTTACGAAAGCGACTGCCATCTGACCGTCCAACCCAGAGGGGAAACTAGGCCTTGTCGGGATTAGTCCGGTTTCCTCACGATGTTTTCAAAACCAACCAACCCCATAAAACTTTGAACTATGACCCCTGTCCAAATACTTGTTTAAAATCACCTTGAATAACAATAATTATAATCATTTCAGATCACGAGACCGTGATCGCAGGCCGAAAGACCGCAAACGGGAGCGCTCGCGCAGCAGAGAACGCGAACGGCGGCGAGAACGAGACCGCGAGAGGGAGAAGGAACGCGAGCGCGAGCGAGACCGCGACAGAGAACGCAGAGAGCGCGAACGTGAGAAAGAGAGGGAAAGGGAGAAGGAGAGAGACAGAGAGAGGAGGGAGAGGCGTGAGGTTGAGAGAAGGGACAGAGACAGAGGCGGGAGGTATTAGTGAGAATAAAATCATTTTAAGAACCGTTCAGTAGTTTTTTTTTTCTTTCAACATAGATTTCATTGATTTCAACACATAGATAGACGGCTTGAAGCAGTTGGACAAGTAGTCCATCTATGGTGGGCCTAAAGGGGCCCACTGATTACCAGTCCGCATGACGATATCAGCCTGTCTGTTATCGGAACTGTAAAATTTTTGTTCTAACAGACAGACTGATATCATCCGGCGGACTGATAATCAGTGGGCCCCTTTAGGCCCACCATAGATGGACTACTTGTCTAACTGCTTCAAGCGGTCCATCTATGTGTTGAAATCAATTATATCCATTAAAGGTATTGAACTACACAATCAAATAACATTTTTGTAAGTTTACTATCAGATCATATAAATCGACAGTTCCTTCCAGGGCCAAGATTATAGCTAAAATTTCTGATAGGATTTGTCAAAAGCTGGCTTTTCCATAAGTCTTTTGTGTGGATTATCTTTAAGACAATTATCAATTTCATTGAGCCCTGTGACATGTTTGTAGGGCCTCTAGGTAGATTTTCACAGATGATGTATTTCTGTTGCCGCTATAACAACAAATACTAATTTTTTTGCCGTTTTTTCGTAATGGTCCGACTCTCACTTGGCCGGTTTTTGAAATATAGGCATATAATATTTGTCTGTCATCAGCATGAACTGTACGCTCCCTGGACATAGTATACAGAAAGAGGGCAGTAGGCTATCTCCGGCCCAATCCGCGATATAATTACCTACCGTACTTGCCTGTCTCAGGGTTGTCACTTTTAGATAAATTTTAATTCAGTGCTTAGAAATTGGCAAGGGCCGGAAAGTTGTATTTTTTACATGTGTTGTCTGGGACCTGGGTTTAGGGATTTTGAGGTCGATTATACCTAAGCCTTTCACGATGAAAGAAAGAGCGACAGGTGATACCTATGTGGTTGCGGAGCCAGCAGACGGGAGGCGCAGGGCGGTGATGTAACCGTAATTTACTGATACTGTCAGCCAATTCATTAGGTTAGAGCCCGGCCGTTGCCAAAGATAACACATCTCTGTATAACTAATTCAGTGATTAGATAAAGTTCAACAATGCCTTTCTTAACAAATACAGAAATGTATTATTTATAAATAAGGGGATAAAATAAACCGGCGGGGCGGTGTGGGCGCGACTGTCCGCGCTTCGTCGGATTCGGTTGTCGCCCAAACCGCTAATAAATCTTTATAGACTAAGAGCTTGTGTTTAAATTATTTGCTTAGTATAATACTAGTCAAGTTTTATTTTTTAATGTGTAAATGATTTTATTTTTGTTTTTGCTATTATTTTTATATTCCCTTTTTTAAACATCTTTTTTCTTTCATCGTATTGTCCTGTGTATGTGTGGCTGCGTGCTTTATGGAATAAATATCTTTCTTCTTCTTCTTAAATGTAGTATTCTTGCACATAACGGACAATTTTATTTTTGATTAAACAAACATAAAATAATTCAAACACATATATTGAATCACACATTTATTATACAATTACAAATTATATTCGTATTTAGTCCTGGATAATTTTAACAGTGTAGTAGTCTCGATCGCTGGCCAATCCTCAGAATAATGACTAAAGCAAAGAAGCCGGGCAAAAATAAAAGCTTGGTAAAAGATATCGTATTCACAACACGTTATTACTTTTTGTCTATGAGTGAGTGAGACAACAATCCGCAAGTTCTTTCGTTTTCTTCTGTATTGTCATAAGATAAACTGAGGGAAATGTCAAATGGTCCTATGTGGTTCTATAATATAATCCAGCCAAATAAAATATATGTTCGTTATTTCACAGGTAGGTGTCAACTGTAACAACTTGACATAGTCGTATTATTTTAGTTGAAATATTTCGGGATGTTTCAGCGGTCATCTTGGTTTATTTTAATTATATTTTTGCTATTCCTGAAAGATTGTTGGAAAACGTGCTGAGTTTTTATTTGTAATGATTTGAAGTTCCCTTTGTGATAATGTCTTGTGTGATCGAGGGCTGTAAATCGCATACAGGAAGAAAAGAAAATACGCACGAACCGTTAACCTTTAATCGGTGAGTTTTGTTCAATTTTGAAGAAATTTATTTATAGGACCTGACCCTAAACATAGAAATCGATATGTTGTTTATGTAATTATTACTTGCATTCAAGTCTATATAGATTTTTGCATATATTTTCGAACTTTTCTGCTAAGTATGAAAGGTTATATTTTTGGCATAGTGATGTATCGACCTCAGATCAATAACCTATCGAGATTTACAGCTTTCTTATAGTTTGGCCCAGGACTGTCTCATTTTAATTGATGAGTACAGTCAAGGGCATAAATATATATACATTCCCAAAGTCTCAAAAATATGTGTACGCTCAGACAATAAAATCGTGTTCACATATTTTTAAGCCATTTGTCTGGATCGATATTTTTGCCTTCGACTGTACCTATAGTTTTCTTTGTTCTTACTTACTGACAGATTGTGTTTGCCAGACTAGTTTAATACTAAAAACCGGTCAAGTGCGGGTCGGACGCGCGCACCAAGGGGACCGTACTTTTTAGTATTTGTTGTTATAGCGGCAACAGAAATACATCATCTGTGAAAATTTCAACTGTCTAGCTATCACGGTTCATGAGATACAGCCTGGTGACAGACAGACGGACAGCGAAGTATTAGTAATAGGGTCCCGTTTTTACCCTTTGGGTACGGAACCCTAATAAAAAAGACATTAATGATCATTGATGAATGTTCCTTTTATTAATATTGTTGGTCACAAAACTCAACTTTTTATTTCAGATTTCCAAAGGACGAGTAATAGGGGATATTACTGCAATGTTCTGCCACCAGAGTGCAGCACTAGCTTTTTTAGTGCACCATAGAGTAACTTATTCATACTGTACCTTTAACAGGTTTTTGACAAGTTTTCAGGGGACCTACCGGAAAACTCGAATCCGAAATTTCGTTATCTAGCTGCCTCTTTATCGCTCGAATACGCAAGAGTGACAGAGATGTTAGATAACGAAAGTTCGATTTTCTTGTTTCGCGATAGACCCTCAGATTGTGATATTGGCGCCACCTACGCCGAGTTTCGCGTAATATTCCCTATTATTAAATAAATAAAAAATATTACACGAACGTTTTTTATTATTATTTCCTATTTGGTACAGTCAGCTGCAGAGAAAAGGTACCCCACGTCCATACTAATTTACAGAACTTTGTATGCAGGGGGGTGCCTTTTCTCTGCAGCTGACTGTACATGACTAGAAACTATACTTAGTCTTTTAGCATTCGAAAAAACGGTAAACCATTTCCACGTGTCTTTTTATTGACAAGTTTTTTTATAAATATAACAATATTTTACTTATGAAAGCAAAAGTATGTAAATAATCGTATATTATATTTGTTGTGACTTATTTTCAAAGTGTTTTTCGATAAAACGACAGGTTAAGATCGCTCGCCTTCTTTCTAATGATAAAAAAACGAGAGGTATAGTTAGACGGTTCTGAGTGGTAGACTGCAAATGAGATAAAAGCTATATTAGGTACATGCATTAATCCTCATATCAGGCGGCTCTTTGATTCCAAGGATTGCATAATTTTTATACTTTTTAATGATTTTTAGAATATGAAAATTATAAAAAGTGTAAAAGTTATACAATCCTTGTATTCCACGCATTTCATTTCATTTCATTTCAACGAGCCGCCTGGTACAGATTTCTTGAAATTGCCGCGTTTTTTCAGGTTCAACTTTCATTAGCCAGACTATTATCAATTTGCCAATTTCGTGATTATTATTTTACACGGCACATAAACTTATGCATAATTTATCGATATAAAAAGTCGACACAGTTACATCCCTAGCAAATTATCAAACTTATGACACCGTACGTAAATGAGAAATAACAAGCATATATGCATCTCTTTTCGGCACATTATCTAATTCGTAAGGAAGTAAAGTACGGGTATACATATTTGCGAAGCATTTTTGCCCGACTTCTATGCTTTAGTCATTATTCTGAGGGCCAATCTGACGCGAATTTAGAGTCGCCGAGATGAAAGAAAAAATTACCAACTGTCACGATGACATTCATATCTTTTTCGCGCGCCATATAACGCACATGTCGCTTTATGAACAATTTATGTTTTATTGAGTAATTCTTAGTTTTCCCGTAATAATCAATGCAGTTATACCTAAAAAGACGATATGCGGTGCAAAGTGCACATGGAAAGTGAAAGTTATAAAATATCGGAACGTAAGTACATTATCATCAGGAGATAATTGAAGCAGTCTTCATTTTCCAAATTCTTGCTACTATAAGGTGCTAAAAGTGTTGGTTGGAGAGCCGGCAGTAAAGTTTCGAACCAACGTGATACCGCGATGAGATGCACAATGGTTTCCCATAAAACTGATGCTAAGTCCGAATTTGATAGTCTGCCACGGCGGAACTAGCCGAAAGTACAAAAAAAATAGCCACTTCCGGTGCGAAAAAGGGGGGGTCATTTAACCCATCTGATACTGCAATAAAAGCTATGGCATCAGTTAGAAATTTACTGGTAGATACAGAAAAGCGAAATCTGCCAGTATGATTCCTGCCGGAAGTGCTTGGCATACGCTCTCAAAGGTGACCATCAGGACCCCTAAATTAACCCATCTGATACCAGCATGAAACCAATTCCAGTCGGTAGATATGAACCTTCTCTTCAGGAATATATAAGTCTGCCAGGGCGCTTTCAGCCGAAACACCTTGACATACGAGATTATGTGGCGCAACATCCGTGGTACCCGTATAACCCGTATTTTGGAATTGTACATATTACGGACATTTCAAATACTGCAGGCTTATTAATTTATTACTCTATGCTTATATTTGTATATTATTACGTTATTAATAACACATATTTATAATAAATTAAGTTAAAATAAATTAAATAATGTGATTAATATGATTAATAGTCATTGAATTAGCTATATGAATCGTTTGTCTTTGTCTGTCATTTTGACTTATGTATTTGTAAGAAAAGGATAAAACATAATTTAACTAATTCAGGCTCGTAAAGTTTTACGAGTAAGGGGGTATTAGTATTCATAGCTAAATCAGGCTTGTAATGCGACATAAAATGATTTTTGGTGGTTTCTTTTACGCTTGAGGCGTTTTTTCACCTATTTGGTGTATCTAATCACTATCTTATGTAGGGGAGAGAGGGGCAAGACGAGTAAGACGGGGTAGCGGCTTTATATGGCGACACGACTGACCAACCATCAGAATCCCGTTAACGCATGACGATGCGTCGCCATCATAGCAATCAGTTCGCACAGTGACCGGCTAGACAAATGGTGTCGTTAATTATTTATTTGCAAAAAAACTGTTTTTGCCATATTCCTTGTTATTTTTAGGGTTCCGTACCCAAAGGGTAAAAACGGGACCCTATAACTAAGACTCCGCTTTCTGTCTGTCTGTCTGTCTGTCCGTCTGTCACCAGGCTTTATCTCATCAACCGTGATAGCTAGACAGATGAAATTTTCACAGATGATGTATTTCTGTTGCCGTTATAACAAACTATAACTAATTGTTTATAACACCTGTATTCATTACCTGTAATGCACAATTGATGAATAAATGATTCTAAAAACATTATAAAATAAATATTTAAGTGGGGTTCCCATACAACAAACGTGACTTTTTTGCCATTTTTTGCGTAATGGTATTATGGTACGGAACCTTACGTGCGCGAGTCCGACTCGCGCTTGGCCGGTTTTTGTGTTTTATTTGGTTTGCGTTTGTTTCCTTATTATCACCAGCACATATATACTGTTAATTTATTCCTATGGCCCAGCAATCACGCCAACAGCTAAGGACTTGTTTGGTTTCAAGTACGGTTTATTTTACAAAAAACTTTCGAATTTCATTAGGCACATGGGGCAAGATGGGTACATGTTAGCTGTAAACACATTTTCTGTCTCTCAGACGACTTAAGAAATAAAAGTAAAACAGTTCGTGAGAAGTTATCAGACGATGGACCCAACAGCCAAAAATTTAAGTTTTGTTTAGGCCCTAAATATAATATTTATATGAATCATTCTTATCTTGTCCCGTAGGGGTTCCCCATCTTACCATACTTGGGGGGCAAGATGGAGAGAAGGCACTTTTGGCCATTTTAATTTATTTTTAATTTTATTATCTAACTAGAGAGTTCCTAGTAAGTGTTGATTATGAACCAAAGATAAAAATAAAAATAACAAAAACTTAAAAAAAATAGCATTTTCAGTTTTATTGGACTTGAAACATTAAGTATCCCGTCATGCCCACCTCTCCCCTACATTTCTTGACGTTGACGCAAAACTGACGTAGTTTAACATTCAGGGTGTTGTTTTATAACACTACAAATTGAGATAACTAAGGTCTGTTTTTTTATTCCGTAGACTAATATGACGTTTCATATGTAAGACATGACATTTCTTAGTACCACATGAAATGTCATTTTAGTCTACGGATTACGGAATAAAAAACAGAATATAATCTATTGGAGTCTTAGTAATAGGGTCCCGTTTTTACCCTTTGGGTACGGAACCCTAAAAATGATTTAAAATGTTCATATTTGGATTATTGGTAAAAAAACGTCCTTGACGTTGAAAATCCTGTCTTTTTACACCCGTTTACAATAAGTATGTAATAATAATAATTTTGTTCATTTTGGTAAATAAAAGATATTGTAATTTGAAATTATTGTATCATTTATATATAAGGTACTAACAAATTAGCTACAGAAATTTTACGAGATGGTTGGTACTTTACACTAGAACAATTAACTTTTAATAGAAATTAAGAAAGTTTCTCATAATTTTTGTTTTATTTACCGAACAAAATAAATAAACTATAATTCTATCTAAAAAATAATCATCATGTATTTAACTGCTTGTTTGTCTTAAATGTCATTGTCAACGTGTCATTTGATTTATCAGCGTGAAGTGGCCAGTTAAGTTTTATATTTAAAAGAGGTTTTAGAATCTGTTCAATGAGGTCTCATTTAATTATCTCATTAACAGAGTTTTTTTACAAAGCAAATTTGTTTTCCAATTTTCTCAAAATAATATCATAAAACCTATAATGTTTCATACTTACATATACTTCAGGAGCCGAGTACTATCAACTGTAAAGATATCGGTAGCTAATTTGTTAGCACCTTTATAAGGCAAACAAAGAAGTACAAAGCCGTGAGCAGGTATTAAATTAATGCCCAAATTATATTGTGTATATTAATAAATTTGAAATATATGTTATTAATGGCATAAAAATATACAAATATAAGCATTAGGTAATAAATCATAAGCCTGCAATAATTAAAATGTCTGTAATCTGTACAATTCCAAAATACGGGTTCCACGGATGTTGCTCACATAATCTCGTATGTCAAGGTGTTTCGGCTGAAAGCGCCCTGGCAGACTTATATATTCCTGAAGAGAAGGTTCATATCTACCGACTGGAATTGGTTTCATGCTGGTATCAGATGGGTTAATTTAGGGGTCCCGATGGTCACCTTTGAGAGCGTATGCCAAGCACTTCCGGCAGGAATCATACTGGCAGATTTCGCTTTCCTGTATCTACCAGTAAATTTCTAACTGATGCCATAGCTTTTATTGCAGTATCAGATGGGTTAAATGACCCCCCCTTTTTCGCACCGGAAGTGGCTATTTTTTTTGTACTTTCGGCTATTTCCGCCGTGGCAGACTATCAAATTCGGACTTAGCATCAGTTTTATGGGAAACCATTGTGCATCTCATCGCGGTATCACGTTGGTTCGAAACTTTACTGCCGGCTCTTCTACCATGTTCCCGTGGGGAAACTTGGAGGTGTGATACAATAGTTTATGTACTTATCCTCCCTTTATTATAAAATACCTATACAATTTTGTATCTAGTTCTTATACATTCTCGTGTGACGAGTTTGTCTATGTCCTTGTGGGACATTGTTTAAGGGTTGACTTGAAAATACCCATATGTCGCGTGGCGACATGGTGTTATGTTATCTTTGTCCGTGGGACATTCTGGGAGATGTTGGCTTAAAAATATCCACATGTCGCGTGGCGACATTGTGCCTCGTTCGTGGAACGAGGGTCAGATCTTTTTTAAAATGACTTCAATTACTATGCTCATTGCATAGCAAGAAGCCCTTCGTCCGTGGGACAAGTAAGAGAACCGAATATTCAATAATAAAATGGAATTAAATATATGACCAGAAACACGTCATCCGTGGGATGATAATACACGAAATGTCTTTTAATAGCTAATTAATTTCTTATAATGACATTAGCAGCTGAGATTGACCTAACAAGAAACCCAAATATCTGGATCAAATTTAGCGCATCTTGTCACAGTCATGGACGGGGTCCTGTGTCGTGTACATAAATATCAACTAGCTTATTCTAGTATTGTATGCTAATTAAGTGCTGACTTATTGTTTACAAATAATAACATTATTCTGGAAGCTGCTGGAATAAAATATTTGGATTAAGGTCTGTACCAAACACTTATAATATATGCTGAACCCTTTTGAGGCATGTCATTTTTATTATTCCTTTGCTAATCAAAAATTCTGTAGCCTTATCCAGAAGAGAGGCAGTCAGTAAATAAATAAGTGACTCAGTAGTGCACTTCATAGTCTTCATACCTACTCATATTATACTAATATGCAAAAGAATGCTATCAGCCTTTATAAGGACAAGATCCAGACAGCTGCCTTATTATGAAGATCAAATCTGGGGGTTCATGGCATATACTATTTTCATTAACACTTCTTACAAGCTTCCTATAGCTTAAGCTTGTTTCATAAATTTCATAATATCATATTGTTAGAACGGAATTTTTTTCCTTTTGCAGGCAGTTTGGTAAATTGCCATACATGTTGACTAATACATTCCTTCTAATATCATAAGGAAAAATAACCCTTTAAGGGTTACTCAATTCAATTCAATTATAAATATAAATACTAATTTATTTTAGCCACTCTCACAAGAAATATAAATATCACAACAAATTATGATAATATTTCTTATTCTTATTCTTGATATGTTCCCGGATAGCCCAGTCAGTTGTGCATTAAAATTTTTAGGTTCTCAAAGCCCAATTGCCTTTGATGAAAATAATCGAACATGACATAATTTCCATTTCCTTCAGAAATATGAATTATATATTGAAATAAATCAAGAGTTTATTCCTCCTTCAAATTACAGATAATGAACAGTAAGTTGTATAAAATACAAAACTGTAGGTGAACAAGGGTACTTACAATACCAAAGACTATACATAGAAAATTTTAATCAGTCAGCCATTGGATGGATGTCTAATATCAATAAATTATAAATTCTGAGCAAGTCCAAAGCTCCAAACTCTCATTTATTTAAATTATTTACCAAACTTTGGGCCTTTTATAAAGGCAAGGCAAATTGTGGCAACATTTTTCCTACAATTGCTTGGAACCCTTTCACAAAATGGTAGGGTTCAATTTAGCACGAGCTCAGATTTCGATACATTTGTGATAAGGAAATAGAAATTTAATGGATATGTAAGTAATATTAAATAGGTAGGTAGGTTATATAAGTAGGTAGGTAGGTAGATAATAATGTAGGTTTATAGGTATTATGCAATAGTCATATCACATTTCCCAACATTTAAACATTAGTGTCCCCGTTACCTGGTATTGTTTGGTTTTGAAGGGTCTACTAACTTTAAGCCTAAGACATTAAATAAAACAACATTATTAGTTAGGTATGTACTAGAAAGATTCTTATCCAAAGTGTTCGAATGTTTGATACCTCTTGGTACTGTAAAATTACTTTAAACGGTTGGGGGATGATGATGATGATGATGGACCTGATGAAGACAATTATCGATAATAGAGCTGAGATGGAAAAAAGAATTGGATTCCAAAAAGAAAAATATGCTTTATGCCATAATGAGCAATTCCTATATATTTTTATTTTATTTGTAATGATATAATTAATCAATTATATTTATATAATCAGTAGTGAATTGAAATAATTTCACAAATACAATAAAATTCACAACAGATCATATTGTTGCATTTCATTTATATCGTTTTTTATATACTTTCTGTATGAATATGTTCAGTATAGATCAAACAGAAGTTGGAAAGACCTTTTAGCAGTAAGACTGTCCAAACTGATCTATGAAGTTATTTGTAGCATTTAACAGAGCATTTGAGACAAACTTTCTGTTCATAATAACTCATAATTATGATATGTAATGAGAATAGTCATTTTCTGTTTTTCATTGTATTTCGGATTCTCAAGGCTAATGCTTATGTTGTAATTGATTCATGGTTTTTATTATGGAATTATGCAGGAAACGCCACAGACCGATCCACATACATATGTGGTGGTAATTTCACACATTTTCAATATAATAAGAATTTATATTATCTGAACCAAATTATAGGTTGTTTCGGTTCAAATTGCTTACTTACTAACTCATTTAGAATCTTTTGTCAGATTCAGTAGGTAGTGGTTGAGAAATACTAGAACAAATAATTGAAAGATATGATTCTTTATCTCTAACAGCATCACCTTTTTATATTCCTAGATGTATATTAAATAAAATATATTAAAAGACAATGTGAAACTTGTTTTAGATAGGGAAGCAATTTAGAATATTTTAAGTGTAGGATGTATTATTTATACATATTACCCCTTATAGCATAGTAAGTGACTATTACTTACTTAGCTTAGTTAAGTGGTTACTTAACAACTTTTTAAATAAGGGTGCTTAAATCCCTTCCAACATAAACTATCTAATGTTTAATCACCATGTACATTTATTAGTACTATTGTTGAAAGTTGTTTAAACAACTCCGAGCATGTCCTAATCTCCCAAGATACACCAGGTCTGGGAAAAGAAGAGTGGTATTCAGACTTTAAAATATGGACATGATACAATCTATTACGCTTAATTGCGTGAATGTGAAGCAATGAGTGTCTTCTTAAGGGTGTATGTTACAAATAATAAATCAACTTGAGATTTTGAAAGTAAAATTACAGTCTTAGATATTTCATGTTTCAACAAATAATACAGTTCCTTTTATTTTTATGTTTATTTAAAACAGCAATACTCTTTAAAATCTTTAGAGAAGAAAAATTAATAATAAAGACTGCCACGCCACGTTTTTCCTTTACTGGGTGATGCCCCGAAAATATGACTGTCTAGACTCAATTTATTATTGTTTATGAATAAATAAATGAAATGAAATATGTATTTATTGGAATAAACAAATATAATATAAGAGAGAACTATAGCATCATAATGTCTTAAAACCTTGTCTGATGTGTCTTAGACAAGCAACAAGAATATAAAGGGTAGATAAATAGTAACGAATAAATATCTTTTATCTTTATCTTTGACAGTTCTCATGTCTTCTTTCTTTTATGGAGGCTTTATATTTATATACCGCAATATAGGTACATTATTACATATTTTCTTTACATTTTCTAATTATGATGTCTCACATTGGTCAAGATAAAGATCATAGTATATGGGTAGGTCTCACCAGTGAACATAATGTTTTAAGCATAAAGGGATGCTCCAGATAACTACTCTGTTACTGTCTGCTGCTCTTGTTAGATATGAATTATCTTTACATCAAAACTCAAAACTCTTATCTTTACATGTTCAAAACTTTGAACGCAGTAAATAAATCTCTGATTCTCAGAGTATTTACCCATTAAAGTAGTATAAGTTCAAAACCTAATTTTATTATTGGTAATTCTCATGTAATTGGTCGGAGAATTTTTTAAAATTTCTCTGCTTTTTGCCAGGAAACTCAAAAGCCGATTTTGATATTTTGAGATTTCTCATAGCGACTTGTTTATTTAGCCTTAATTTTAATTTTTTTATGGAATATAGAGAGGTATAGGTTTCCATGATAGATAATATATAGATATACATATTCTTGCCAAAAATACAAGTGCTTGTTTTTGGGTAGATTTTTGAGACATTTATTTTTACAAATTATTTAATTATCTTCTCTAAACATCTACACTGTTAAAATTATCCAGGACTAAATACGAATATAATGATAGGATTAAACGAACTTACCTGAAGTGAAGTTCAATCCTGATTATATGAAGTATTTAGTCCTGGATAAGGGGTATCCCCACCCTCCTCGAGTAACCATGAATCCATGGTTACTTCCCATTTAGTGCATGAATACTCTAAACTATATGAATGTCATCGTGACAGTTGGTAATTTTTTCTTTCATCTCGGCGACTCTAAATTCGCGTCAGATTGGCCAGCGATCGAGACTACTACACTGTTAAAATTATCCAGGACTAAATACTTCATATAATCAGGATTGAACTTCACTTCAGGTAAGTTCGTTTAATCCTATCATTGGCTACAGAAAAATACTTTCTTCGGTTTCGACTATTACGAAATGCCTTGTTATAAAACTTTAATGTGTAATATATCCGCATCCTTATAAATAACTTTTGCAAATATAATTTCGGAAAGCATGGGCAGGGCGATGAAAAATTTAAATCTTTTATTTGTTCATAAATAGACATACCAATTTTGCAGTTTATGTAATTATTTTTAAAAGCTTTTTGAAATACCTGCTCCATTCTCTTAATATTTTCTACAAAGTCGTCAGGTGGAACCACTAACAAAATCTGGTCTGTAGATTCTGCAGTTAAATTGCAAACTTGCTGATTAGCGCTTAAATACGATTTAAGGAGTTCGCAATCCTCGTGACGATCGATGCATTTTTTCAACAAGGCTCCGCATACGCAAAAAAATGCATTTTTTTAGGGAATATCAAATTCTACATAGTCTGAACGCATAATATCACGCAAAACACTATTTGACTGCAATATCTCTGGTTGGTTAATATTGATCACGGGTGGAACGTTATTGATTTGAGTAGCGTCGTTATCCGTATTGTTGTGATCACTCAAGTGAACGAGGAATTCTGTCAAATCTTCCGTACAATTGTCTTCTTTCGGTACCCGGGTAATATTGGCAAAGAAAATTTTACGATATTCAGATATAAATTGTCTGCTGGTTGGTTCTAGAGCATTTCCATTTTTCGATCTAATTTTACCAAAAAAATTCTCAATCACGTCCTGATTAAGACGTCTTGTTAGAATGTATTGATATCCTTCTTGCTCAAGATCTTCATACAGATGCAAAATTGACTGGATTGTGATCTCAAACCCTTGAATAAATTTCACGTTTTGAGTAGCGTCTTTTCCAGTTCGGGGATCTCGTAATTTTAATGTTCGGAAAAAAAACAACATTCTATTGAAAAATCAATCTGTTCTTTACGCCCACAAAACGCTCTTTTGTACTTATAGCTGTCACGAAGACTCGATGAATTCAATGCGTCAAATAAATCGTTCATCAACATTATTAATTCGACTGTGTGCCTTGCTGATTCATCTATCACTTTAAAATCTATGTATGTTGACAAACCAGCTGCTACAGATCTGCTTAAAAGTTGCGTCGCGTAACGAACTTTCATTTTTTCAAAGTTCGTAGGGTACATATGGCTGTTAGTCAATTTATGAGCTTGTCTAAAGGTTTTTTTCTTATCATGCTCATAGAATTTTTTTATGTGACAAAATTTTGCAACAACGCCATTATGGAAATGAAAGTCATACGCCATCAAGTTGGTACGAACCAACTTTCAAATGTGGTGCGTCAAAAATATAATAAATTTTATGGCCATTAACAGTGAAATAAGTTTTGTTCACGCAAATCCCTCTTTCTTTACCAGCTTTTAACAAATCTGGTCCCATATCTGAAACGCACACTCTAATTTTTAATCCGATCTCAAAGAGTTTAATTATAAGTTGATCAATCCATTTAGATATATTAGCATCGCTTGAACATTCCGATAATAAGGCGTAGCCAATTGGCTGGCTCCATTTCACAAAAATACCTCTCATGATTACCACTAAGGCATATTTTGCTGGTGTCGGCGATTGAACGTCATCTACTTCGTGGAAGCCTATTATTTTATCGTTTTTTATATCATAAAACACGTTCGTTTTTAAACTCATAGCGTCCATCACTAAAGTACAATGCTTTTCTCTCTCCGACATATTGTTAACTTTTAATTTCAGTGCTGTCATTAATTCTTCGTTTATTTGAGTACTCATTGGAATGTATAACTTATTCAACGTACTTCTACTTGGCAGACAAATATTTTTTTCTAATAAACGGTAAACTTGTGGGCTGACGTAGTACAAGTTTAAGCAAAACATTTTGTATCTGTTCCCTTTGTTAGCACATTTTAAGTATGTTTGAGCTTTAACAAGTTCGGCTAAGTCCTTAGATAAAAAAACGATCACATAATTTTAAAAACATATTTTGTGAAGAATTTGCTGATTCATTTGCTCGTAAACGCTTTTTACAATCTAATCGCTCCCATTTTAATTTTCTCTTGCGTGGGGTACTTGCAGAAAGACCAGCAGTAGTTTGAGTTAGGTTATCCGTGGTTTTAATGTCCGTTTGACATGATGAAGTTGCCACTTCATCATGCCTATGACTAGTTGTTTCCGTTTGACTAGAATTATTATTATATGAAGTTGTTAATGTTATTTCCACTTGTGTATGTTTATCTTTTTTTTTTAGATTAGTCAAATTCAAACTCGGCAAACAATTTTTTTTTAGTAACTTTCTAGCACTGTTTTTGATTATGTCTTCTGGATGGAAATGGGCTTCACAAACAACATGCTTGGGTTGAGATTTATTTATCAAATCGTCGCGGTCAATTAAGCGCAGCCACTGAAGGCGTCTGAAATGCAAATAATAATAATAATAAATTCTTTATTTCGAAGCACTGAGACTCCATAGATGTTAGTTATAAATGTACTTAAAAGCTACGTTAGTTTACCTACAAATATTTACATACAAATTTACACATTCTTAAATGGGGGGGCTGAGTGCTACATGTTTGATTTGTCCAATCCAGTAAATAAGGATTGGACAGTCATATTTAACAGCAATCACATTCAGAATGCTGTTAGTACTATGCCTGACTCGACCCAGCAGGGACACGATTCTCTTTCGCATGATTGCTGCGAATCCGTCCGTCCGCGCCTCACAAAACATGCCGGACGCACTGCACCTGCTGGGTAAGCCCAACAACATTCTGAATGCATTGTTGTACTGCACTCTGAGGCACATTTAATATACAAAAACATCGTAAAACAACCTAAAAAAAACTAACGCCCGTCTCTCAGACTATAATCAATTTTTGTTCTGTTGTTACGAAAGGTAACGATTCGAACTTTGCTCTATTTATCTGATTCACAATTCGTCAATTATTTTAAACTAGCTTTTGCCCGCGATTTCGTCCGCGTGGAACTCATTTATATCGTACATGCATACAAACTACCACCCCCCTTTTCACACCCGCAAAGGATGATTCCTGGGATAAAAACTATCCTATGTCCTTCCCCGGGTCTCAAACTATCTCTATACCAAATTTCATCTAAATCGGTTCAGCGGTTATTGATTCCCCATACAAATTTCCACCCCCCTTTTCACCCCCTTGAGGGGTGAGTTCTGGGATAAAAAGTATCCTATGTCCTTCCCCAGCACTCAAACTATCTGTATACCAAATTTCAACTAAATTGGTTCAGCGGTTTAAGCGTGAAGAGGTAACACACAGACAGACAGACAGACTTTCGCATTTATAATACTAGCTTTTGCCCGCGACTTCGTCTGCGTGGACTTAGTAACAGCAGCTAAAGTAAGTATAGCGCCTGGAAAAATCTCATAGCAATCTAAATTTGAGCATATTATGCACACAATTAGCAGGCACTTCGTTAATTATCTCAATTCCACCCCGCTTTTTACTTTCTTAAGGGATGATTTTCGGGATAAAAACTATCCTATGTCCTTCTCAGGGACTCAACCTATCTCTATGCCAAATTTCATCTAAATCGGTTCAGCGGTTTAAGCGTGAAGAGGGAACACACAGACAGACAGACTTTCGCATTTATAATACTAGCTTTTGCCCGCGACTTCGTCTGCGTGGACTTAGTAACCCCAGCTAGAGTAAGAATAGCGCCTGGAGAAAATCTTATAGCAATTATTCAATTTGAGCATATTATGCACACAAATTAGCAGACACTTCATTAATTATCTCAATTCCACCCCGCTTTTTACTTTCTTAAGGGATGATTTTCGGGATAAAAACTATCCTATGTCCTTCTCAGGGACTCAACCTATCTCTATGCCAAATTTCATCTAAATCGATTCAGCGGTTTAAGCGTGAAGAGGGAACACACAGACAGACAGACAGACAGCCTTTCGCATTTATAATATTAGTATGGATTACTATTTTATAACTGTAAGTAGGTACTTAGTTACTATATCTACCTACAATACTGATAAATCGGCACGACTAAACGAAGCAATAGCAGAAACAAACCAATAGCGGCATATCAATTAACAGATCAAAAGTACCTAATACATTCTAGTGGGACAGTAGGCCTGCCTACTTCGTCTGTCTGACAACAAAAAAATAAGTAGGTATCTCATCATGAAGTAAAAATTAAATGCTAGACTAAGTGACCTTTCCTGTTCAGTAGGTAATCTGAACAGAGACAACTCTGGAATCGATGAATTATTTAGACACCCAAACACACAGCAATAAGTTCTTCTGCGATAATCACACATTTTTCATTTATTTAGCGGTGCCAAAAAGCCGTGACGCGCGAACATTGTGCGACTTTAGTGACTGACTGGCGCAAGTGGCGCACGGCGCACGGCGCACGGCGCACGGCGCACGGCGCACGGCGCACGGCGCACGGCGCGCGGCGCACGGCGCACTGAGAAACGGGTCGAGATTTTGTTAGTGTGCGTACGGTGATGCATAGAGACTATGGCGCACACATACACTTTGCCATGTTTGTACTAATCCCCGGATGCTCCCTGGTCAGTGGTCATATTCATATGTAACATATTCTATTAAATCTGACACGAGTGTATCGTCGATAGAGGTGAAGATGACCTGCTCGTGTTTCATCTGCGAATACAGCTCCTTCAGAGCTTATCTGATATGCCAGTGTCAAGGCAGAATGGGTTTTTCTGTTCTACCCATTATATAAGAATCTTCTGGCTGCAGGCCGTCTAAAGAGGTTCCCGGCAACACGCAAAAATCACTTTCTAAATCCATTGCCTCTGATGACGATTTCTTCAACGACAAGCTTTTGTATTTGTACTCAAACTTTGTTTATCTTATTTACAATTATTTTCACTAACGTTTTACTAAAGGTTTATTATATAGTCCAAATTATAAGTGAAATTAATGTAAACCGCTAATAAATACACTACTAATAAATATACTAGACAATCTATCTAAACTGTGAAATCGTGCTAAGTGAACTATGATTTAGACGTACCAGCATCAGGTGCCTGTCTAAAACGAAATAATAATAATAAAACCCTAACCTAAGACCCAAAATAAATAAAGAAGATAATAATAATAATAAATATTTAAAAATGATTTAAAATTTCCAACTCGCGGTTGACTCACTTTATTTGACAGTTCAAAGGAGTATTTTTCGAAGTATTTTCCAAAGAAGTAGAAAAAGTCTTAAAATAGGAACGTTTCAGACACGACTAAAAAAGTCGCGCAGATGTTAGTTTAAGCCTCTTTAAACTTCATTGCCTTCGTTATGTCAAAAACAAAACGTCAAGTAAAATATAAAAATGGCGATCGGTGTTGATACTTCAAAATGGAAACCTAGAAAAATAACAGGAACACCTGCTGCAAAGTTTAGAAATCGTCTTGCTGCCGGCATTTTAGGCTTCGGTATACTATGGGGTGCATTTTTCCAGTGAGTTTCAGCAGATAAATCGCTAGATTTGAGGTGCAACAGTGATATTTAGGTTATGTTGCATATTGTGATTGTATTTGGTGCTTACAGATATTCTAGTTTTACTGAGCCTATGAAAAAAGCCGCAGACGTACTTTATGAGGATCCCATTGAAGAGCAGGAAAGGAAAATATTGATAGCTACTGGCCTGCCATTAAGATCAGGACGAACTATACGGCGGCTGATGGAAGAGGAGCAAAGAGTGGACTTGCCCCATAAATAACGTAAAATGAATGTAGATACTTTAAATAGGTATGTAACATATATATAGATTATATATATGTTAATAAATATTAGTTGATTTGTTTCTAAAATTTGTTTTATTTGTTGCCAGCAAGTACAAAGTTGTAAGCAAATACTTTGTGGGTAAGACTGTTATGGATGAAAGTCTCTCTGATTTTAAGGAGAAGAAAAGTTTTAAAATAAAGAATAATAAAGCACCTGCCAAGCCTAAAGCAAAAAAGGTAAAACGAGTCAAAGGCCAGAAGGATATACGGACTGTGTTGAAAGCCAAAAAGAATGAGCTAATAGCTTACTCTGAAGATTTTTACTCAGTATGCAAGAAATCTGGCATTGACGTTGATTCTGAACAGCTTCAGCTAGCTATAGCTCTGTCCAAATCGCTACAAACAAAAGATTCTGTTGATAGTTCCAGTTCAAGCTCAAAATATTTGACAACTCAACAAAGGACAGGACTCATACGCACAACTCTAAAAGAGTATGGATTTAAAGTTCCTGAAAAGCCAACTACAAGTAGGAAAACCAAGAAACGAAGAAAACCATACAAGTTGCTTTTGACAAGCGAGGAAGAAAAACAACAAATAATATCCGATAGGTACTCGCAGCTACTTTTTGAGTTAAATAACTTGAAAAGTACAACTAGTGATAAAAATTTAGTTTTACCTAATTTATTTATATACAACATGTCTACTAATATAGAATATGAAAATATTAAGGATGACTCTATATTTTATGTTGAGAATATTGTTGAAGAATCACCAAATAGTATGGGATGCTTGTTAAAAAATTGGTCTGATATACCCGGCCGGCCATCAAGCCCAGATGTGAACAAATCTGAACTATTGTTTTCGGAAGTAGAATGCTCTCAGGAAGAGTTAGACATTGTTCTTAGTGGACATTTAAAATATAGCAAAGATATTCTTCGAAAGAAGAACATGTTGAAAGACAAAAGAAAGAGTATTGATATTTACAAAGTTAAAAGAAATATTAGTAAAACAGTAATAGAGCTTAGTCCAGGATTTGTAGAAGATAATACAGGCAATCAACCCCCAATGTTTATATCAGGAAGTAGTAGCAAAGAAATTAATGACACTGACGAGAATGAATCTTCAATAAAAGTAGGAAATGGAGAAGAGAAAAATTTACTAGTGGTAACACAGCCAAGCCGAAGCTTATCCCCTGATTTATTTGATGATGAAGATGATGCAATAGTTGAAATACCTAATGAAACAGTGACAGATTCTGAAACTGCAAATAACTTTACAAAACAAGCCAGTGAAGTCATGGACTTGACTGAATGTATTAATGCCCAAAAAAATATGTGTAACAGTAGCAATATGAAAACACATTCTCAGATATCACAACAAATAGATGTGACTAAAAGAAAATCTAATGATTTCATGGAGATGACAGAATGTGTAGGAAGTTCTTCCCAACATTTAATGCATAAGATTGATGAAGAAATAGATTTAACAGGACCTTGTGAAAACATTGTTACAACATTAAGGAGTAATACATGTGTTGAAAATCCAGTAGTTGTAGAATGTGATAGTGATTCTTCTATACTCATAGCAAAGGAGGATGAAGAGCATATAGATTTAACTGCAGAATGTGAAACAGATAACAATAGAAATACATCATATACAGAAAATGTACATATAACAAACTCAAATGTTTTTTTAGAAGGCCAGACTGATGAACATATTGATTTAACGGAAAATTGTGTTGTTGATGTGGAAAACAATAATAATAGTGTAAATGCTGATAATATTGAACATATGGATTTAACCCAGTCTTCAAACACAAGTGGTGATTCATTGCCCTTTGTTCAAGTTGGTGGTACACAAGTAGTACCAGAAAAATCTCTGGATGATACAATAATATTAAACGAAAATGATTATCTAGAAACAAAATCACCAGAAGGTAACAAGAAATTACATGTTTGTGATGTTGAACAGCCAAATCAAGATCCAAACACTACCAGCCCAGATCATGCCATTGAAATCATATCTCCAAAACACATACCATTAGAAACTGATGAGGCTCAAATAATAAACCTTGATGAAAGTGAAGTACCTGAAGCAAATGATGATAATGTAGATTTAACACAAACATCTGACTCAAATGAGGCTAACAATATTGGTCAAAACAATAGTCATCATATAAACAACAGTAGTCTCGGAAAAAAAGATAACATATCAGTAGACTATGATGAAGCTTTGGAAAACATGAACTCTTTTCCATATTATGACAATGAAAATTATAATAATGATACATTAGTGACAGAAGATCATTTAGAAAAGAATAATGCTAATGAAGTGCTTTTAAAAAGTAAAGTACCAGAACCCAGTAATAATTTAAATTCTACGTGTAATAACATAGATAACTATTTTGATTTTGGTGGCATTTCAGTAATAGATAACCTACCTAGTTTCAATGATAAATCAAGACATACAAATAGCTTACCAAATGGTAGCATGCGAGACAGTTTACCCATGGTAGATGTAAAGGGTACTGGGAAACCCAAATTTCCATTAAAACATGTTATTGATCCCAATTCTGATCCTATAAGTCATAAAAGCTTGAATGAAAAACCTATTGAAGCTGGAACACAAACTCCTAAAACTGAAGTTGACAGGCATGTTAATGTAGAAACACCTGAGCAATCGGAATATATAGTAAAGACTGATAATGTTACTCCATTGTTGGATTATGCTTCTATGTCTACACCGGAGAGGAATAGAGAATTGGACAAATATGGCCTGAAGCCATTTAAACGGAAAAGAGGTAACTTTATTTACAATACAAATAGGAACACTTCACACATTCACTTTATACAATTTTTTATATTCAGTATAAATATCTATGATCTTTTTTCAGCTATACAACTTTTAATGCATTTGTACAACCAAACCCACCCATATGTTGAATCGGCCGAGGAATTGCCATCACCATCAAAAAAACGAAGAACAGATAACTTAAGCGAGCCTTCAGCTTCTAAATCTTCCAGTAGTACATCTATATCACCACGAAAAACTACAAAATCACCAAGAAAATGTCCTAAATCACCAAATAAAGCTACTAAATCGCCAAGAAAAGCTTCAAGATCACCAAGAACAAGTGAAGAGGGAAATTTGAATGATTCAGATAAAGAGAATGACTTGTTTATGGTGACAAGAGAAGTGCCTGTCATTAGAATTGTAGAGTGTGATGCGGATGACTGGGTCTTCCAGAAACGAGAGAAGGCTAAGGTGAGTGAGAGGAAATATCTAGTATGTGAGAATTGAAAATATTCAAATCCCATATTCTTGACACATAGGGGTTTTATACATTTGATCTTTATGTTATCGTGATAAAGCCTATAAGAAACATTTATTGTAGCAGTTTCATTAGGGTTGAGCCTCTGCCTCCCAAACTCAAAATGCTTCAAGTGTCAAATAGCTTGTTCCATAGCCGCCAGTTGGCCGCCTTTGCCATGCACATAGTAATATTGTATTTATTATTTCAAGCTCCACACCTGCCGGGTGCCTTTACACATAGCATTCCACAACTACGTGTCGTGTCGCCTGCGATTGCACGAAGCCATCCTCCGCTATGAGCCCGTCAATATTGACGTCATACACAAGGAACTGGCTGCCAGTGGGCACCGGTATGACCCCAAGGTAGGACTTGCCTGTTCCACACCTGTGTTGTTCAGTGTTGCATAAAGCCATCCTCCGCTGTGAGCCGTCAATATTGACGTCATACACAAAGAGGTCGCCAGTGGCCACCGGTATGACCCCAAGGTAGAACTTGCCTGTTCCACACCTGTGTTGTTCAGTGTTGCATAAAGCCATCCTCCGCTGTGAGCCGTCAATATTGACGTCATACACAAAGAGGTCGCCAGTGGCCACCGGTATGACCCCAAGGTAGAACTTGCCTGTTCCACACCTGTATTGTTCAGTGTTGCATAAAGCCATCCTCCGCTGTGAGCCGTCAATATTGACGTCATACACAAAGAGGTCGCCAGTGGCCACCGGTATGACCCCAAGGTAGGACTTGCTTGTTCTACAAAATACAATAGTTCGGTATCCAATCAACCGAACGATCCAGAGGGCCTACCGCGAACACCGAAGTTCGCGAATTGCGGGCATGTTTCTCTTTTATTTATATTTTAATACAAATATTATTTCAGGATCTTCTAAAATTCCTGGACAAGAGATGCATTACAGTGAAAACTGCTGATAATACCAAAAACAATAAGAGGTACTAGTGATTCCAATAATTTATAGACAATCGTGTGTTTTGAACTTTGCTGAAAGGTAATAAGGTTTATTATTTAACTACGTAATATTAGTTTTGTATATAGATGTAGATTTAGATATTGCGTGTTTTTTTAGGAGAATTATGTACTCTACTTTTACCAAAATAACCAAAACTATATTTTTATGTGCAGAGCAGTCGCCATCAGATTTACCTATGGGAGCGGCCAAGGTATCCACAATATCTGAACACGCACTCTAACGCCTTGACAATAGAGGCGTGCTCAGATATTTGTGAGCAGCTTGGCCGGTCTGATATATCTGATGGCGACTGTACAGCTGGACATAGTGGACATTGAAGAATGGACAATTATGTGTCCTGTCATTATGACAATTAATACTAAGAGGCGTAAAAGTAATGCAAAATAATGTATCTGCAGTTTTGAGAGCTGCCCGCGCAGCATGGTTCCCCTATCACTAAGTCCGTCACTTTCGCACTCACATACTTGTTAGAACGTGACAGGCATGGTGATAAGCGTACCGTGCTACGACGCCTGAAGTAGACGGCCCTGTAGTTTTTGTAACGTTACTACTATGGAAGGTAGAGGTAGTTACTACTTAGAACCCGGCTTTTAACCTTTTCGACGCCGTTCAAACACTAAAGCTGTCATTATTATTCACCACGACGGGACTTAATCGCGTAAAATAAGTTTTAAAGTTACCTCCGACGTTTCGAGGACGGCGTTGTCCCCGTGGTCTCGGAGAAGACTGGCTAAAGTTGACATCAACATCTTCTAGGCGCGCGAGTTTTTCTAACTACCCGCACTTGGTCTTGTTTATTAACTTGAACGTTTTGCGCACTAGGGATGTCACCGGGTTGACACACAAAACACAATATTCGATTTTTCAACTTTCGATATTTGTTTTCGCTTACACTTACTAATGACTGGGTTCCATGTGGATGAGATCTTAAAACCTTCGTCTCGATTGAAATTTCTGTTTTTTATTTCAATGGCTTCACGGATTTTTCTACTATAAAACCCACGATCTGTAGAAAGTATTCTAGGGTTGTGAAGCTCAATCCAGTGGTTTGGCCCTGACTCTAGTAAATGCTCAGCAACGGCAGAATTGTTCACCTGGCGGTTCTTGACAGCTGCGATATGCTCCTTAACTCGCTCCGCAATGGTACGTTTCGTTTCCCCGATGTAGGAACTACCACAACTGCAATCGATCTTATAAACGCCAGGTGACTGGAACGGGATAACGTTCTTCGGTGACCTCAGGTTTCATTACTAAAGCTGTCATTCAGACCAGGGACCGGCCCGCTATCCCTTATCGGGGTTTTATAAGGGTATTGCATAAGGCTTAACTCACCATACCCTTTGCCAGACAAAACCCTTTGTTTTGCTTTTAAAAACCCTTATATAAAGCTACCACATTTGAGTAATCGGTAGCCCAAATACCCTTACAAAACCCTTATCATCCGCTCACCAACACCTTGCATATTGCTTATAAGGGTTAGCCTTATAAAGGGCTTCCCTTTTAGCATATAAGCGTGCTAATTTAAGTCGTCTACCTTGTTCATAAAGCACACATTACTTCGAATCCGAGCGATCGTCGGCGGCGTTCTTTGACTAGGCACGTATTTTCTTTCCTTTTCATACACTACCGTAGATATATACTAATCCTGTCTCTTTCACGCAAAGGGAAACCTTTATAAAAAGCGCTTAAAGATAAGGGTAACCCTTATTAAGAGCTAGCCTTATTTTTGGTTAGCTTTTCGGTAAGGGTTAGTCAAAGGTAAGGGTATGAATGGGCTTGCAGTTCAAAAGGGAAAGTCTTTCAATGTGTTAGCCGTGTTTAAGTGTCGCCCATTGAAAGGGTTTTATCGCGGAAAGGGTTGTCCGGTCCCTGATACAGACGCCACGTCACGTCACCGAAGTGTCAAAACTGAAATTGAACTTTATGCACATGCACGTAGGTCTATGTTGCTCTGTGGTCTAAGTCGGTTTAATCCGTCGTTGGCGTCGAAAAGGTTAAGTTATCACAACTGGCTATAAAGTTATGCACTAGGTACTTTACGCGCCTTAGTATTCGTCTTAATGTTTCTATGGCCTGTGTTCCGTGTTTCTTATGCTTTGATATGCAATAAACACCATTATTTTAATTCAGATTTTTATTAAATAACTGATACACCTATGATTTCATTTTAATTCATGTATTTACAAAAGTTTATTTAGGGTTGGCCGGTCGAAGTATTTTACAGATGGCGCCAGCATAGAATTGTCTCAAATTATAGTTTTTTTTTTATGGCCTGGATGCCAGCTCTAAGCCAAATCTCATAGAACCTAGAGAAAGGGGCAAGTTATGATGGCGCCATCTATGCAAACATTTGACAGTTGCCAACGCCATTGCAAAATTGATAACGGGAATTACTACTAAGTCACAGTAACGCGTAAAATGCAAATATACTTCGTTTTCAAGCAAAAGGTACCACATTGTCGCTTGCCATAAGGACGCTATGACAGGTTATTCGTATAAATATACAAGCAAATTTCGTCCTTATGGTAAGCGACAATGTGGTACCTTTTGTTTAATTAAAATTGACCTTAACCTTTTCGACGCCATGTCAAACAC
Source organism: Cydia strobilella (assembly GCF_947568885.1). Classification (NCBI taxonomy): domain Eukaryota; kingdom Metazoa; phylum Arthropoda; class Insecta; order Lepidoptera; family Tortricidae; genus Cydia; species Cydia strobilella. The sequence continues at coordinate 27,353,790 of NC_086042.1, forward strand.
AAAAGCTGTCAGTCGGACGCCACGTCACCGAAGTGTCAAAACTGAAGTTGAACCCTATGCATATGCACGTTGGTCTATGTTGCTCTGTGGTCAGTGACGGATTAATCAGTCGTTGGCGTTGGACCTACTGTGCGGATATATCCGTCATTGGCGTCGAAAGGGTTAAGTCAGTGGGAACCCCACTCAGAATACTAATAAAATAATGTCAAATAAAAATAACTTACAAAGTTGTAAGATAACAAAGAGATAAGGTCTGCATATGAGATCAGTTTACTTTAGGATTGCAATCTAATACAAAGCTAATAATAGGGAGTATTACTGCAATGTTTTGCCACCAGAGTGCAGCTCTAGCACACATCCTAAACCTTAGAGTAACTTGTACATACTACGACTTAAACAGTCTTTTGACAAGTTTTCACAGATAATTTGTGACGTTTTCAACCAAAAGGTACCACATTGTCGCTTGTCGATAAGGTTGATTTCTAATTGAAGCTATATGGAAATAGCGCCTTACTGACAAGCGACAATAAGTACCCTTTTGGTTGAAAATGGCATATTTGTTGCAAATAAATATGATATGGACGCATTAAGGCGGTTTGTTTACAGGTACCACGAAACGCAAAAATTTAAATTTCGTTATCTGTTTCTCTATCGTTCGAATATGTAGGAGTGATAGAGAGGCAGATAACGAAATTTCGATTTTCGCAGTAGACCCTCTGAATGTGCTGCTGGCTCCCCCTACGCAGAGTTTTACGTAATATTCCCTAACAACATTTGACACATCTTAAGATTACAGGAAGAAAACTAATATGACGACATGACAGGTTTGTTTCAATTAGAGTTTTGAATGATTCACGGTTAGTTTCACTAGACTTATATTGACCGGGATTGTTTGTGTAAAAAACCAGTGATATCCGAATCAAACACGCGTAGTGACACCGTGAGTGTAGTGTGTTTGGACAGACCAACGAGTGTGAACGCGACCGGACCAACAAGTGTGAATGCGACCGTTGGTAACGTTGAAAGTGAACGCAGCCGACGCGCAAGAATGAGACAGAGCGCTGTCTACACAACTTTGACACCCACCCGCTATCTTCAGTCACCCGTGAACATGATGCATGTAACTGCGTCGAAATATCGGGAGCTCACAAATAATACAAAAGGTAATCACGGTCTATATCCCGGTCAATATAAGTCTAGGTTTGTTTCAGTCAAATGACTTGCCTTAAAAAGTATGAATGTTTGTTTTGGCTAAGGTGCGTACTGCGTACAGATTTGGCAAACAAGGTCCGTCTAATGCCGAGTCCACATATTGGGCCAACTTGGGCCAATCTGAGGGACGCAGCTATGCAGTGGAATGAGATAGCAATATATTTAATTTTAATTTCATTTCATTTTAATATTTTTTTTATGTACCTATTTATTGTTATTTTAATTGTGCTCGTGATTTTAATGTAATATGGATATTGTTACTGCAATAAAGAAAGAATACGATATCACTTGCTCCCACACACATAGCTTCGTCCCTCAGATTGGCCCAAGTTGACCCAATATGTGGACTCGGCATAAGGTTGGTATACCAGTCCAATTTCTTGGTCCAATGTGCATTGCATCTCACTCTCTCACTAAGCAAAATGTGAGACGCAAATACACATTGGACAGATGGAATACCATCCTAAGCTATTACTCACTCCGACGTTCGTCGGGCCTAGCCGAGTTTTTTGCTGGAGTCTTCTCGGCTAGGCTAGGTTATAGCGAACCAGCGACAAAACTCCCAATAGCTCGATTCCCTTTACACCCTCAGATCAGGTTGAGACCGATCAACTGATCTGCGCTGGAGCGAAAACTCTTTAGGAGTATTCCAGCGTAGCAAAACCGTCTCGTGTGATGCAGAAGGGTCCTGGATTTTCCCCAGGCTACCATCCCCCCACACAGTCCTACCGCTCTAATTGCCCTAGGTGCAATAGAGCCCAAGTCAGGTTAAAAAAAATAATCCTAAGCTAATTTTTAAGATTTAAGATTTACTATGTACATGACTTTACAACGAAATAAATGAAATGAAATGAAATCTGGCACAGACTTGAACAGAACAAAGTGAGGAATTGTCACTATACCTAAATGTCATATTATCATACAAAATTTGACAATAATTATGACATTTAAGATGCGAATGGCGCGCAAACATGGCTCCCTCCGCAGTACATCGCTTGGGTGCGTTGAGGTAAGATTGAACGGGTTTTTCATGAGGGCTAAGACAAAAAATCCCAACGCACCTTATTCGTAAAGAATGCACGCAACGCAAGCGTAGAACCACGAAGAGAGCCAGAAAGCCGCATACGGCCAGATCTGGACGCACCTTAACAAATTTATGTTATTTATGCTAAATGTCATTTCTTCAGTAAGCCGGCTTGTTCGATGACCTGTCTGGTGGCATTGTTGATGTGTCGAAACCGATCAGGCCCTAGTTGGATGCCGCCATACCTGAAATTAACATGATTCATAAATAATATGGAAAATCATTCATCGAAAATTTCAGATACTGTGTTTTTCTAGTTTGACAGTATTGTTGCTAAGTAATGAATTATGTTCTTGTTCTGTTACTTATGCTTTGATAAGGACTAGGATTAGGTATTTTAACAGTCAAACACAGTTTACAGCTGAATAAGTATAAGTACTACAGTTACTTCCATAGTCAGATGTCTTACAGCATTCTAGTGTGGGGAATTTGTGTAAGAGAATGTATTTGTGATGCAAAACGGTCATTCAACAACATTCCTCAACCCACCAATGGAGCGGCAGCTGACGTTCACGAGGGTTCATCATACATAGCCGTTAACCACTATACGAGTTTTCGCCCGGCAGGCGATTGGTCATGGAAATCTGTTCCTGGCCCGCGGTCTAGTAGTAGGGTAGGCTCACCATCGGGACACAACAACCAAGGTGTTTTTCTGATCCAATATCTGCAGCAGCTTCATCATGCGACCGCCGGCGTGCGTCTCTCCATCGTCATCACAGTCCTGTAGTATCATCGTACCCTTGTCCGTTTTCCGTTCTATCCGGTATGCGAACATGTTGTGAGTTGCGTTTACTATCTTCTTGTTCTGCTTCAGTTTTGTTATGACGGCGCTGGAATTTGTTGATGGAAATTAAGGTAAGTCTGATTAACCCTTTACCGGGCTAAGGGACATACAGGTTGCCAGGGAGGTTTTCGGATTATACTGAGCAACTTTTACTATGACACCAACCACGAAATCGCGAAAAAAAAATTTACCCTCCCATAGAAAATGGACCAGCCAAAATGTGTGAAACAGCCAAATTTGGTTGGTTGGTCCCATAGTAAAAGTTGCTCAGTATAATTCCAAAACCTCCCTGGCAACCGGAATGCACTTATTTTTAAACCACCCGTGTATATTTCCCACATAAGGCACTTCAAAAATGTGTTCTATTATCGATGAGTAAGACTGACATTAGATTGTCATTTTTGAAATGTCAGCCTGGTAAAGGGTCAAGATAAAAATGGTGAGTGGGCGAAATTTAAGTTGGTCACACAAAAGGTTTATCTTTAGTAAGAAACCAAGATTTATCAAGGTTAAGGTAAGGGTAACCTTAGGTTTGGTAAAAAAACATTACAAGGATTTGATTTTGAAGTAATTTACAGGTGTGTTTGGAATCCGCAATCAATTATGGGGCTAATGGACTCCCAACCCCTGGTGTATAACCTGCTCCAGCAATAAAACCCATATAGGTTGATGATATGACCAAGGTTAGTCCTATGAACTTATCGTGTACGGCGTTTCAAAGTGAACCTTATTGAAATGCACGAAGGTTGATATTGGCCTGTAGCCGCGTGTCAGTTAACGTCTTTTTGTAAAACAAAATGCATTAACCTCTTCTATAATATGAAATAACTCACTTGACATCCTCCATGCTATGGACCTCAGCTGCGTGACCTTGAAACGAACTTTTCCTGTCTTTTATCACTTCACCATGAGTAATCTCCGGGCAATTTTCTACCTGAAAGCAATAAATTAATTTGTTAATAATTTGCAAAACTTGTTAGAATTCAATAACAAGTAAATTAGGTTAGATTATTTATGCTCACCACTTACAAATAAATTTTGATTTTTGTAAAAATCTTTTCTGACACAAATTGTACTAAATTGTATTTTACCTCGATATGTGAATTAGGAAACTATAGGTCTATAAAAAATCAATTTGTAGCTATTAGCTAAGTTGCTTATGTTTACTTTAAGACTGTTTGTTTCTCAATAAATAATAAAAAAAAAAAAAAAAAATATTTGTTTCAGATTGAGTTATAAGTGGCAGGTTACAATTATTTTGCAAGACTTCATTGCACTTTTGGTGCAAGTAGCACAAAATGAAAACAACTAAACTTTAAATATTAATAATAAGATAATGGTTCTGTACCTTTGCATCTTTTTTCAATTTTTTGATATGGGACCATCTGATATATAACCTCACTGAATATAGTACTGGATTCTTCATAGATAATTTAAAAATAATAGGTATATTTGTAAATGCCATTTGATATTTTTAGAAGTGATAAAACCAATAAAAGTATTGAATTAGAGTAACCCTCAATTTCTAGAGCTTAGTTTACATTTTTGTGGTTTTTGACATTTGTCAAATGTCAGTGTGACAGTGACATACTGACTAGGAGCATTCCGATACCAGTTACAGTTTAAGTGACAAGCGCCTCATTTCCAATACAAAATTAATCCGACTAGCAGGTTGTTGGCAATAAAAGTGTTAAAATGTAGAAAATTGTTCATCAAATAGCAGAAAAATAATTCCAAATTTTTTCATTTTATATCTGCTATAAATAAAAAAATAAATGAAATAAAATGATTTTTTACCTGTGACAAATCCATATTTTCTTCATCCAGTTGTTTTTGCTCTATCTTCTTTACTTCAGGAGGTTTCATTGTCAGTAATATTTCTCTTATTTTCTCTACCCATTGGTATACAACCGTTTCACCTATGTTGTCTCTAAAAAAATAATAATTTTTCGTTTATTGACATAAATTTTAAGTCTAGTGTGGCAGTATAGCTACAAGGTTCTGATTGCTATTGTAAAACTGGCTTATTTCCACCAATCCCTTTAATTTGTGCCATTTTCAACCAAAAGGGTACTTATTGTCGCTTGTCAGTAAGGCGCTATTTCCATATAGCTTTAATATTAAGGACGATGCGGATATTGAGAGGGAACGCAGGGCACTGGCAGTAAGAGCTAATATGTTGATTCGCAGGTTTGCGCGTTGTACAGTGGAGGTCAAGAAAACATTGTTCATGTCGTATTGCCAATCATTCTACACGTGCGGCCTGTGGATCAATTATACGAAGCGTGCTTACAGTGCTCTGCGTGTCCAGTTCAATAACGGCTTCAGGATGCTGTTGGGGCTACCACGCTTTTGCAGTGCATCAGGCATGTTTGCACAAGCACGAATGGACGATTTTCATGCCATAATGAGAAAAAGAATCGCCTCTCAAATGTATCGCCTGCGGGGTAGCACCAACAGCTTGCTGGTAGATATAGCCGAGAGGTGGGATTGTCCGTTTTTTAGCCACTGGGCATCGGCTCATCGTCCTGTTTACCGGGACCCCAAATAAATAAATAAATAAAACTGTAATACCTAGGTTAAGATGTACTAACTCTAATATTATAAGTCTGTATATAACTAACAATCTATGGGCAATCAGGCCTGAAATAAAGAATTTTATTATTTATTTATTATTATTTAATTAGAAATCAACCTTATCAAGCGACAATGTTGTACCTTTTGGTTGAAAACCTGGTGGCATATCAGGGCTAATCTTGCAAAAGCCACCAAATCCCTGGATGATGTCTATATTCAATTAAAAACTTAGAGATCTTTTGAAAGGACACCCTGGATCCTTAGAGATCCAGGGAGCCCCACAAGGTGAATACAGATGATATTGTAATGCTTTTCTTGCCCTGCCAAGGTTTTCTAGGATGCTAACAGAACTATTTTGACCATTACCACAGACTAAGTAATAGTACATACTACCGTACAGAAAAGAAATTTCCTACAAAACCGAAGTTTGATAGAAAATCTGACAGTTGGATTTATCGTAGTTTGAAGTTAAGCGTCTCATATCAGCACATGTACCAAGATAAAAGAATAAAGTAAAAGTAAACAACCTACAAATAAACTTCATTCAAGGCCTGGTGAAGACCAGCCTTGTCTTTTCTCTCCATCCAAGGCGCAGATAGCTCGAACTTTGGTGGTGACTGACTAGGATACTCCGGTGGCATGGTAACATACAAAATGGCTTCATGCTTGTTCTCTTCAACTCTGATCTTGTAAGATCTTGTCACGTCGCTCTCTGTGATCCAGTCGTCGCCGTATATTGAGCTTAGGGCCTCTATTTCTTCGTCCTAAAAAGATAATAGACTGAAAATAGTTCATTTATAAGTATGTCAAATTGAAAATAGCAGTGGTCTTAACTTAAGTTACCTGTTTCGTCAAATTCTCAGTAAACATCTTGGTGTGTTTTACAGATTTAATTTATTTCACTTGTTATTGTATTTATATTATTTTTCAGAAATCTTGTGTAAATCTGAAAAGTTGAAATCTATTTAATAACTGTCAATGTCAAAAGTAAAATGTCAGTGACACTGACAGTTCTGCGTTTTGTTTTTGCAATATATTATAAAGCAAGCACGCACACAAAGCATGTACTTTGCTATTTTTTTTGAACATTTATGGCCTGGATACATGGCAAATGTTCAGGAACATTTTAACAGGTTTAAAGAACTTTGCGTATCCAATGATTCGATTTTGTAAGTGCCAGTAGCCCGCGTGATCTGCGCGACTGGGGAAGTTAAAGAGCGAAATACCTCACTTGAACATGTTGCTTGCGCAATTAACCCCCGACTTAACATCCTTGCAATAATTACCTACATTATTTGTGACCCTTTTTGCATTAATTTTTTTTTATGTACCTTCATACAAGTTTATTGATAAACAATAATTTATAATTGTACTTTTCTTTCAACCGGCATGCTCATCATGCTCATGTAATGTATCTATCACCCATCGAGACGATTCTTATAAGATCAAATTCAATAAGATTTGCGTTATAACTTATAACATAACCTCCGGTCTCCTTTATCAGATCAACTTGGACACAACACAAGGAATTATTTCTACACCAAAGCGGCAAAGGCAAGTTAGGCGCCGTATAAAAATATTGTATGTCCAAACAATTATGCGACCGCGTCGAATCTAAAGCAAATCAAGTCAAAATGTATGAAATTACAAAGTTTCCGGTCGCATTTCCATAATACATCTATTAGGTGTACGATTTGCATACGACACTGGCGATTACCCACGCGCTGCAATCAAACCTAATGCTCTATGAATGTGGGTAATTCCGATTTAATTCAATTTAATCAACGTTTTCATTTGTCATACTTTTAATGCTTTTATTGAAGCTACTGAGACAAAAGTTAAGAAACAAAAGTTATTTGATTAGTAAAATAATACCTAACGTATTGTCATAGATGTCGCTAGCAGTAGCGTTAACGCGTTAACATATTTTTAGGGCCTACCGCGAAAACCGAAATTCGCAAATTGCGGGATCTTTCTCTTTTACGCCAATGAAGGCGTAATTAGAGTGACAGAGAAAGTTGCCCGCAATTTGCGAATTTCGGTTTTCGCGGCAGACGTGTAGGATTATGCCCGCAAATTGTGACAATGGTGACAATGATTTGTGACATATTTGTGGTTATCTGTGTTTGATGCACATCAAAAGACACGAAGTTTGAACCATCGCGTTGCCTCCGACATTCGCGAACCTGACAGCCCCTACATACGTGGAAACCTTCCCATAATGAGAATAACGACACTAATATGTCATGTACTTTGTATGGGTCTAAACTAAAACAAAAGATAGATGGAACCAGTAGGTACCTGTAATCTGTGTGTCAAAGACCAATGTGGGTAAACCTTATTTTCGAATGTTCGTGCGAATTTACCCGGGTAAATCTTCTAGGTACCTGACCTGACGACTATGTAATGCTCCCAGGACCGATTTGTTACGGCGAGAACCTGGCATTCCCGGTTCCGGGACTGATTTTTATGGAAAACTAATACTGGGAACAAATAACCCTACTGAGAACAACTGTTAATCATAGTATAATGTATAAGTCGGTAGCAGAGCTATTTTCTGTAAGTAAATACCGTCTGATTACTCGCACTCACCTGGTCATTAAGATACTTATTAGTTTCGCTCGTGTTGAAACCTAAATGCCTACGCAGTGTGTCTAGTATTAGCTAGGTATTCAGAAATGATAGGTTATGGGCCCAGCGGAGATCCGGTGTTATTAAATTGATCCGTGGAATCAGTGGAAATGAGTGGGAGTCAGAACAGCTGATTATCCGCAGTAGGTAACGTGAATTATAATTGGCCGTGAGAGTAACTCATTGCTAGAATAATATATGTGCCTACAGTCTTAAAAGGCTTAAGTCGTAATAGTGTGTTATTTAATGTTAAAGTCCATTAAAGGTCGATGCGATCAGGTTTTCATAATTGTTTTCTTTGGGTGTTAGGCAAGGAAATGAATGCTCAAAAAAAGTTGTAGAGGGAAATGTTAGGAACACAATTTTTGACTTCGTAGTTTTGTTTGAACTAGTTAGACGGTGAACATATCAAAAGTCCCCGGCCGTAACCCTGGTGCCGGGCGGCGGAGAGGGTGGTTTGCAGGTTCCACTTTTGGGTTTTTCGATTATATCGGAAACTACGCATCTGAGCGACATATATGGCCACTTATACAAAATGAAAAGTGATTTAGTTTTAAATAATTGCACGGTTTAGAGTTAGACTCACTTGTTTCTCGCGCTACATGTTTCGGAGAGCCTAGGTCTCCTTTCTCAAGCACTAATAGTGAAAGTTTGAGAAAGGAGTCTAAACCGTGAAATTATTTAATGTATAGAGCATCAGAGGGCTTAACAGTGGCTCAAAATTGGTATGAGAGAAATTTATTGACTCTAAACATCTCAAAAACCAACTACATTTGTTTCTCGCTAACTAAGACAGGACAACCTAAGCAAAACATCAGCTTGAAAATTCATAAATGTCGTCCTACTCCCGACATTGCCTGTACATGCACTACAATAGAACAGGTACACTCAACAAAATACCTAGGTGTTGAAATCGATGAGAATTTAAAATGGGATCTACATTGTAAACATATTGCTTATAAAATTAGACAAACCGCGTATATATTTCTAGAACTTCGAAATATAATTGACCAGAGAACACTTGAAACTGTGTATATTCAACAGCTTAAATTCGATTAGTGATTTAGTTTGTTACAAGTTTTATTAAGCCTAGTTTTTCGATATCATGTATAGTTTTTAAGATATCCGCTCTTGAAGGTTTTGTACCATATTGTATGTGGCCATGTCGCTCAGACGCATAGTTTCCGAGATATAATCGAAAAACCGAGAAATGGAACCTTTCAGACCCCCTCTCCACCCCGGCACCAGGGCTACGAGCGGGAACTTTTGATATGTTCACCTCCTAACTAGTCCAAACAAAGTTACGGAGTCAAAACTTGTGTTCCTAGCTTTTCCCTCTATACCTTCTTATTGCTTTGTCTATGTCGTCTGTTACCGCAGTTTGGTAAATAAATGCTTCAAATCTTGTAACTAAAATTTAAACCACTTGCCGGAGTCTGATTCAGTTGAAATTTGTAGTACATTCCGATGACAAAGCAGTAATGTGCTAACATGGAGCTGATCTGATCATGCAGTCGGAAGGTAGCAAACGGAACTCTTCGATGGAAAAACACAAACGCATCGAGTTTGGGTTCATTAGAAAGGTCTCGAGAAGTTCTTGATAGACACGCGGCAAGTCAGCAATAAAAGTGTGTCGTAAAATATTTTTTTGACAGTAACTTCAGTAACTTGTTACTGGGTAGAGTCAAAGATAGATATAACTCCGTAATAGATGGATACAGTCTAAGGAAAAAACGTGCCTCGAAAATCAAGAAAATTTGATTCTCGTTCAGAGGGCGCTACTAGTTTTGGCCTACAGTCGTATAGATGGCGTTGACGGTTTCGTTTGTTATTTAACAATTATAACGCATATCAGTGAAAGAACATGGGTCAAAATCATAAAAATAATTAATGCAAATAAAAAAAATCATTTATCTATATTTAAATACATTCTATCGTATTTTTATAAATCTTCTTTTTTAGTTTTAAAGTGTGTCGACAGATGGCAGTGAATTTACTGGGGTTACAAAATTCACTATGACAGTACCGCTCTAGTATAAGTTACTCTATGGTAGTTCTTAGTTTTTTACAATAGGGGTCGACCATTTTCTGTATTGTATTTAGGGTTGTTAAAATGAAATGATATAATTTTAAATATTTGGTTTATTGTGCTGTTTATTTTAAACAACTATTGTGTCCCTACGGAAACTATACAAGAATATGATACTGTTAAATAAATAATAAGCAAATAATAATAATAATAAATAAATGTGTGAAACACATAAATACTCGTTAGTATATTAATAATTATTTCAATGTGGGTTTCTGAATAACTAAATCGTTGCCCAGAATGAAATAGAGTACAGTCGCATCAGATATATCGGAGCGGCCAAGGTGTTCACAATATCTGAACACGCACTCTAACGCCTTGGCAATAGAGGTGTTATCAAATATTTGTGAGCGCCTCGGCCGCTAATCTGACAGAAAAATACCTGAATCGAATGATATTTTAAAAAACTGCTGTCGTTTTACTGTATTCTTGATACCACTTGAGCATTCGGACACCAAAATTAATAAGTAAATATTGACCGTACTGAATTAATCTATTAATTAAAAGTAGTTACATTACTTGGTCAAAATTTAATAACGGCTTAAAGACAAAATATTTTGAAAAGTTTCTATTTTCTAAAACTATTTTTTTACAATATCACAGAATCGTATATTACACGATGATTACACTAACATCTAAATATAGCAAGTAATTTTACAGCGATGATATAGACAACATAATTTACTTACCTACTTAAAATTAACTTTCATTGAACAACAAACATGGAAAGTTTTGAAGTTAGCTTTTCTAAAATAGTTGGTATAAAATTATGGTGTACATAGTAAAAGTTGCTCAGTATAAACCCAAAACCTCCCTGGCAACGGGAATGCATTTATTTTTTAGCCACCGTGTATAGTTAGTGACAAATTTTAATATTCTAATGAGATTATTTTTCACAATTAAAATCTTACCGAGTACCTGTAACGTTTCTTAATTATGGAAAATAAACTACAATAGTAGTGTAGAAAACACAATTTGTCACTTAAGATCTTAAGATCAACTTAATTTTCTATAAATACAAACTTTTTTAGATAAGCTAATGAAATAATAATAATGAAAATTTTGTAACTGTCCAAAAAAGATATATCTAGCTAGAATTATGACAAACAATTACAAGGCATAAGTTTTTCTAACAATACATAATTATTTTATATCATAACACTGGAATTCAAAGTTTACCTATTCTATCACTGGTGAAAGTCAGTTATGTATGGCACGAAACTTTTTCCCGTGCAAAAATATACAGCGTCAACTAATAATTAAAGAATTTATTACTAGATATATTATATATACAACACTAAAATACATCCAAATAAACAACCTAACCAAATGCAAGAGTAAGATAATCTCTTTCGAAATATGGCAAATTTATTTATACATTTTTCTCTTAAACTCAAATAGGTACCATCGCCCACACTGTTAACTGTTCATAGGTAAACCTTATTACAAAAGGCATAAGATACACCTATGGACAGTTGCTGTGTACAAAACAGATGCTGTGTTGCTGTGTAGTTGTTGTTGTTGTTGCTGTGTGTTGCTGTGACAGTTGTTGTGTGTTGCTGTGTAGTTGTTGTTGTTGTTGCTGTGTGTCTGTGACAGTTGTTGTGTGTTGCTGTTTCTACTGTAGGGCTAAGATTGTCGGTTTTATATCATCTGTTATCATGCCTGTCACGTTCTAACAAGTTTAGTCTGTAAGTGCGAAAGTGACGCATGACATGACAGGCGATAAAAATGCGACCATGATACCGCCGCTGGTTTTAATAATTTCTTACAATGGCCAGTGATAAACATTTACTGCCTATCACATTTTAGTTACCTGCTTTTATTTCAGGCCTGTCCGATTCTGCGAAGCCATCGTTGGAACTCTGCCCCGAGCTGAAGCTGGCAGGCGAGCTTCTGTTACTAGAGTCCTTATCCCTCCCATACTCTATCATACTCCCGCTAGGCTGTCGCAGAAAGTTCTGGAACACGACAGGATTCGAATTCACCATTTTGTCTGGCTTCTTCAGAAGCTCTTCGATGGAGTAAGGGTTTTTCTTCTTCTCTTTTTCATGCGGCGTTTTTCTCTCTTCTTCCGTCTCTGGTTTATCTCTGCTATCGTCGCTTGCTTCTACAGAAATGTGCTCAGAATTCTCGGATTTGACTTCATCTGGATTGATCCTGGTTAAGAGATCGTTGTGCAGATTAATGGCGTATGGTGAGAAGTTTTTCGAGTCTGGATGGTAGGGGATCATAATCCTCGGCCATGGAGATATGGGGTAGGGTTTCAAGAGGCCTTGGGCTTGGACCTGGTTGGCTAGGAGCCAGGAGGTAGCGAGCCGCCTGTCGTAGAGCGACTCCGAGGGTTGAGGGGGCGGGATTCTGACTGCAGTGTGCGCGAAGTACGGCGTGTTCTGAGATGGCATAGATGGTGGTAGGTTCTTCAATGACATGTAATCCATGACGTTTTGAGGTTCTGATGGCGGGTAGGAATCTGAAAAGGAAAATAAATAATTATTAATCGGTAATGCTCTCAAAATGGAGAATGTCATTATTTTAAAATTGGACATCATGGACTAATAAAAATGAAAGTGTATATTTTTCGCATTATAGCGCATTCCCCGTTCTATCCTAAAAAAAGTCAAGAGAAAGCACGGCTTGCAACACCGGACTATCAGATTATCGTCTTTGTATACCCCTTACATCTTAAAACCAAGTCATTTTCGATCTCATCTATATATGTATAATCTATAAATATTGTTATTTTAATGGATTAAAGCAATACAGTTAGTTGAAACAAAACGGGGCACTCAAATTCTATGAACATCTTAACCTAATTAAAGCCTACTAATTTAGTCGACATTTTATGGTTCCCGACAATCTGTTTTCCTATAATTAAATAGACATAGTTGTGCATGTCGCAGTCGCACCTGGTGCCGAGAATTTACGTCCGTTGTGAAGTTGTTTTGACGTTACTTGCTTTTATTTTGGTGTTGAAATACGATTATAGTTGGTTAATGTGTAAATTCCTGTCGCTTACATTATAAGTAGATTTGATAAGAAGTTGACTTAATTGAATTAATCATGGTTACAATTTATATTTCGTAATGGTGTATTTAGGCGGAAGGGACGATTTCACTTTGATCAGGTACTTGATGAACCGACCTTTTGAATCTTTAAAAGTATTTTATTTTATTTATTTAAACTTTATTGCACAAAAGAACAACCTAATGTACAAAAGGCGAACTTAATGCCATGACGAGGCATTCTCTCTACCAGTCAACCTTAAAGCAAAGCAGAAAAGATTGTATTAGGGAATTGAAAACCGGCAAGAAGTGTCTGAGCCTGTTAAGTACATGAAGAGTGCCAGTAACCTTCCGACTGATCTTGGCAACCTGCGGTCTCCATCTCAGAGTGGAGTCCAAGTGCACTCCCAGGTCCTTCACACTCGGGCTAAAAGGAATGGGGGGGTGCTATTGTACTACACCGGCCTAAGACTCGACAGCAGTCCGTCGCCGACAAACGGCGGAAATGGAAATCGGGTGTCGTGTAACTCACGGTAGCCGGGCATACACTCGTGACTATTGGAACAAATGAAGTAATAGGCGAGATAGTGGATACGTAAAACGAACTGTATTCAGCGTGGCGTATCGAATAAGGCTATGCTTTATGACAGGGGCCCGAACTATGTCCCGTGGGCTGGATCCGGCCCAGCCACGAGCCCGTTGAAGGCGCTTAGGCGCTGGATCTTCTTTACCACAGTAGAGGTCGCCACTTGCTGAAAAGAAAGGAATGTTTAATATTTGTTACCGCTCCTGCCTTCATTCTCGCTCCACGCCATCCTACTGTTCCTGAGGATCCGGTTCACAGACGACACAGGGGGTATGGAGTGGGGTTCACACGCGCGCGAACATGCCAGCGTTCATCTGCTCCAGGCGTAGGTTTTCCTACACCAATGTAGGGGTCACTTGCTGAAAAGAAAGGAATGTTTAATACTACTTACCACTCCTGCCTTCATCCTCGCTCCACGCCAGCCCGCTGTTCCTCAGGATTCGGTTCACAGAAGACACAGACGGTATGGAGTGTGGTTCGCAGACGCGCGCGCTCAGCAGCCGCTCGCGGATTTCCCACGCAAACATGCCAGGGTTTTCTTGCTTCAGGCGCAGGATCTTCTTGACCACGGTCGGGGTCGCGACTTGCTGGAAAAGAAAGGGAGTTTTAGGATATAGCTTTAAAACTAAGCATTTGAGTTAATTAATACGTTTCATCTTATAATCATCTTATATTTTTTCTGGCAGTCGCGTTGTATCAATGAAAACTATAACTCTATCATGGCGTTGTATCTATGTAACAAGATGTTGTTTGGTTTTATCAAATTGATTGTTAGAGTTATAGATGTGGCGAAATGTAAGAAAAATTCGCGCGCATTTGATAGATGCCACTGTACGTCATTGTCACGTCATTGTAGATTACGCGGTAACTCTGGTTATCGAGAGATTACGTATTACTATACGTTTGGGTACCAAATATACGGTAAATCTCAGCGCCATCTTCTTTGACTTGTGTAGTACGAATAGGTTTGTTGAATAAAAAAAACCGGACAAGTGCAAGTCGGACTCCCCACCGAGGGTTCCGTACTTTTGTATTTGTTGTTATAGCGGCTACAGAAATACATCATCTGTGAAAATTTGAACTTCTACCACGGCTCATGAGATACAGCCTGGTGACAGATAGACAGGCCGACGGACTGAGAGACGGGCAGACGAATAGACAGAGAGACCCCACGCTAGCGTCTTTTGAGCATCGCCGTCTATAGTAAACCCAAACCAAACGGACGACCGCGGTCGTAAAATTTCTCATTCACGCTCGCATGGTCGAAATTAGGGTGCGAGAGATAGAGATATGATCCCAGTCGTCCGTTTGGTTTGGGTCTACTATAGTCAGTTCAGTGCTATGAAAAATGGCGTGGCCCTGTGTTCTAAAATTCGTAAGAAATAGTGTTCATACTACTGCATGCTTCAACGTTGGTTCTTTTTACTGCATAGCGGTATTATCCTTTAATGACAATGTAATAATCCCATTTGTCCATAATGTATGTTTGATGCGCAGCTTTGTTTTTTGTGTGCGGATAATTATTTATTTATTGCAGATTGCTTCCTGGTTGCACTTAGTGTAGGTTGTCGAGGGCGAGAGTACTCGCTTGTAATATATTTATAATATAATGTTATCAACTCTGACATCTTGAGTCAGTAGGTAAACGGCGTTTAAGTTAAAAGGTAAGGAACTCTGTCTGAAAGTTAGTTTGAAGCTAAACTGCTAAGTAACAAAATCCTCCTCCTCTGGAGTTGCAGGCGTACATAGGCTACGGAGACTGCTTAACATCAGGCGGGCCGTATGCTTGTTTGCCACCGACGTAGTATTAAAAAAAAAGTAGTACTAGATAAACATTGATTTTTGGCATGTAAAAGTCCCCGGCAAGCTCATTCGAATTTCACCTTCCCATACAAACGGAGTTTCGTTCTCATTTTAAAACTTCGTGTTGGATTCTAATGAAACTTTGGACATGCAATGGCATGAGGTATATCTAGGTCTTTAATTAGTTTACATAGCTCCAGTTTATAAAACAAACGAAATAGAGCAAAAACAAGTTTTGTATGAAAACTTAAATTCGCTGTATTTTTTGGGTTCCGTACCCAAAGGGTAAAAACGGGACCCTATTACTAAGACTCGTCTGTCTGTCTGTCCGTCTGTCACCAGGCTGTATCTCACGAACCGTGATAGCTAGACAGTTGGAATTTTCAGAGATGATGTATTTCTGTTGCCGCTATAACAACAAATACTAAAAACAGAATAAAAACAATTTTACGTAGGTATGCGCCGACTGTACCTAATAAGTGTATACGCGTTTGACCAATAAAGAGGGTGGTGGGAGGAGTGTTATTTTATATACTACATCGGTGACAAACAAGCATACAGCCCGCCTGATGGTAGCCTATATGGACGCCAACTCCAGAGACATGCACGATGCCGACCCTAACACCCCGCACCCTCGTTGAGCTCTGGCAACCTTACTCACCGGCAGGAACACAACACTATGAGTAGCCGAATTTGCTCATAAAACTGTATCTTGTTGGCCACCCAGCCAACTTACAGATACGAATTACTTGCAAAATGTCAGCGTATAAAAACTGGGCAAAGATGCATGGGGTATCATTCACACCAAACAAAACAAAGAAGAACACATAATGATCGAAATCCTTCCGTTACGTTTAATCACAAGGCACCTGTATTTACGACTCGAACAATAATCGAAAGGCTTAAAACAAATAGAACCGTATTGTTAACGACATAAAGGCTTATTTAAATACGTATGTCTTAATTTAGTATGGTATGATATCCGTGGTGATCTAAAAATAAAATAATAACCGGACTGCCTTCCCGACAGTTTCATCTTTGAATAGTCGGTTTCCGTCAACCTTGCAATCCCTATTATAATTCCTCGATATAGGAATCATAGCGTTTTAAATTTTGCTCACACGCAACTGGCACATATGTACTTGTTAATGTGTAAATTGCGTAGTCAGATTTGGAAATTTCCTTTATATTTTGTAAATTTTTCCTTCATAATTAGTAAGTAAGAAAAAAAAACAATTTACTTACAATGCATGTGAATGACGCGTAAATTCTGGAAAATTCAATTTAAAAAAGTGATAGAATAGAAGCATGCCTGATGACGCAAATTCAACTTTATCCAGCAATTTTTTGGCGCCGTTCTAATCCTAATCAATACCATAGAGTAACTTATACTAGAGCGGTACTGTCATAGTAAATTTTGTAACCCCAGTAAATTCACTGCCATCTGTCGACACACTTTAAAACTAAAAATGAAGATTTATAAAAATACTATAGAATGTATTTAAATATAGATAAATGATTTTTTTTATTTGCATTAATTATTTTTATGATTTTGACCCATGTTCTTTCACTGATATGCGTTAAAATTGTTAAATAAAAACGAAACCGTCAACGCCACCTATACGACTGTAGTCCGAAACTAGTAGCGCCCTCTGAACGAGAATCAAATTTTCTTGATTTTCGAGGCACGTTTTTTCCTTAGACTGCATCTATTACGGAGTTATATCTATCTTTGTCAATACGTTTTCAACATCATTCTGACGTGACATTCTCAAACGCGGTGCGCAACGCGTATACAGTAGCATTCCCTCACCGCTCACCGCGCAGGCGCGCACGTCACGGCGCCGTTCACCGTTTTTGCGCCGCACATCCATCATACCTTGACACATCCAATATCGCTTTTTGCACCGAGATGGCGTAACTGTCCGCAAACGCGTGGACGATTAGTGATTCTTATTACGGATTTCTATTAGACTTTCCACCTTGATGGGGTGAGAGATAATTCGCAGGGCGTGCGACTTTACTATAATGACTATAATGATACATTGATTCGATATTAATTCTAGAGGTTTCTCTGCTAATGTGGCAGGTGTTTTGGTCTATAGTCTAGTTTACGGTGTGCGTAATTATGAATGAATTAGTGGCGATGTCAACGGGATACTTTGGGATTCAGCTGCTGGCCCGTGCCAACTATTTAGATTAACGGGTAACGTAATTAGGAGTTGGTATGGATAAAATAAATAAATTGTTAACATACTTAAATACTTACCGGATTAGGAAGAATTTCATATTTTTTTTGCGAAGGGGTGGTAGCAGTTACATGCATGTTACATATCAAGAAAGTTAATTTACTCAAAAACTAAGGTAAAATAATTATTATGTTTGGTACTGACCACGTCAATCTTTGAAATCTCTCAAAATCTTCGATCCAAATATTCACGTGTCAGCTCGAATCCACTCGAATCTAGAACTTCCTCTTAGCTTTTACAGTTTTGCCGCAGGAAGTGGTGCCATTCTTCCGTTTAAAATGCTGCTTTTTTCCGCGCCTTTTTGTAGTGACAGTAGTTGGCCAGAAACATTTTACCCTGTTCTCGATAATGCGTAATCCCCAGTCAAGTTACTTAGACTGCCTATCATGTTGCGGAGTAAATGACCATGAGATGAAACGGTTTTTTGCTGTCATCTGTTATACTTTAACGCAGATGAAAGTTAGACTACAGTTTCACATCACACGCGGAGCTTTGCGACATATGTTGTAAAACTTAAACTGATGTACCTAGGCACATATACAGGGTGGCTAAAAAATAATTGCATAGTGCATTCCCGTTACCAAGGAGGTTTTGGGATTATACTGAGCAACTTACACTATAGGTATGCGACCACGAAATCAAGAAATATTTTTTCCCCTCACTAGCTCGGAAAGTTGTCTTTTATCCTTTAAAACAAGCGGGGAAAATCGCATTTTATGCACTAGTGGGGAAAGTAATTTGACCTTGGATGGAGCGTGTTTAAGTAGCTTGACAGATAACAAAACGTAAAACGCTCATAATAATGGTTCGTTCGATATTAATTATCATTAAACAAATGGTTTGAGAATCTAATAAAAAATACCAAATTTAGCTTTATTTAATGGTTTTATGTCATAAACCTTAAAGTTCCATAAGAAACGTTTGTTTTTAATAATGATGTTAAATATAATTCTGAACGCACAAGTTGAGTCGATGCAATTTCAAAACGCATCATTGACTTTTCATACGTCAGAAATGTCAACATTGTCAACAAAATTTTTACTTAATAACTTCTCAGTCATAGTGAAATTGATGGTAATGAGCATGCAGATGCCTGTGCTAAACAGGCGATTGAAATTGGTTGCTCTTCCTCTTATTCTAAGTGCTATATGCAGGACCTCCGCAACTCTGCTAAAGCAGATCTTGTCAGACAGTGGACTGAAGAGTGGGAGATAACTAGCAAATCCACTGGCAATCGCTATTATAGGATCCAACCGAATATTCTTGTCAGACCTTGGTTTTTCAAATACCATAAGATTCACAAGTCAGTTACCTCCTCTATTATTCGTCTTCGACTTGGCCACAATACTTCCCCTGCTTGGCTAGCTAAAATCCATATTCTAGATCATTCATTATGTGAATGCGGCCTGGAGGAAGGCACTCTTGATCACATCTTCTTCAACTGTCCAAATACTCATGCCAGTTTTTATGATTTTCTTCCTGACTATATTCAACGTCCTGTTAACATAAACCATATCCTTACTTTGGTTAACACTACCTTTGTTTATGTCCTTGCTAAGTTTATGAAAGATTTTAATATCAAGCTTTAGCTCCTTTTAAAAGTTTTTACCTGTTTGTTTTCCCAAACTTTCCTGTAATGTTCTTTTTAAAAAAAAAAAAAAAAAACCTGATCCTGGCAGTCGGCTCATTACTTTCTATAGTTTCTATTGGTTTTTCTGGCCGTCCATTTTTTCTATTTTTATTCCTATAGTAGTTTAGATTCTTCAACCGATCAAGCATCTACACGGACTGGATCAAGTTCTGATACTGAAATTCTGCTCCCACAACCTTGATGCTGGCAAAATTGTCCCAATGGACAGATGCCATAAGAACCAAAAACTGAACTGAACTTCTCACGTAGGACTTCCGGTTCGAGCGCCATCTTGATAGTTAGCATCGTGATTAATTACTTTGTTTTTTGCTTATTAATATTGTTTAAAGTGTAATATCGATAGCTTATTATACAGTAAACTAATGTGGTAGTGTGCAGTGAATGGAGAATTAATTTTGAAGCGCGTTTAACCACCATCTTGGAGTCAACGGCCGGTAGTCCACGTGCTTCTTGTAAAGACTAGCTATCGATTTACAAGAGCTAACAAATCACCGTACACTGTCTTGTACAACCGTACAATTTTTGTCGTTTGTAAACCTCTCAATACCTTGATACTGGCGAAATAGTCCCACTGGGCTGAAGCCATAATTTTAAAAGAAGAAGAAGAACTTCTCACGTAAAAATACAGAATTTCCAGAGTTTTTGTTATACGAGTAATATCGTAAAAAATGAGTGATTCCGGTGATAAAGATGATCTAACGCCTGTGGATGTTGCACTTTCCTCGCTATAGTGAGGTGAAAAGTTTTGTGTTACACACGGGCGCAAATGTATTTTACTTCTCGTGCGTTGAAACACTCGCGGGTAAAATACAACTTTGCACCCTTGTATAACAAATAACTATTTTACCTTCCCATAGAAAATGGACCAGCCAAATTTTTTTTCTCCATTTCGGGGTTGGTCCCATAGTAAAAGTTGTTTATAATCCCAAAACCTCCCTGGCAACGGGATTTTTTTTAGCCACCGTGTATGTTTCGTCTTTAAATTCTAACATGCTGTGCTATATTATATACTTTAATGGAAAATGGTTTGTAATATGAAATTTACTAAAATATTATTTTATGAGAGCGGAAAAATGGATGTCAGCATTCAGCAATGTACCGTATGAACATCAATTTAAGGATCTTAACAATTTACTGCAACAAACGACAGAAGCGCAGCTATACCTAGTTATAATGAAAGGTATACCTTATGGATGGTATAGAAAGGATGCCAATCTCTTATGGCAGAATTGTTGCAAAAGTGACCGCTTTCAGCTTTAAATAATAGTTCCTAATCTCTTCGGTGGCGCTAGTTAGGCTCTGGGACATAAGTATAACATGAACCAACAAATAACCCGACCAAATTACGTAGGTTGTTTTTAGTAGTATTTCGGTGTATGGTGGCGCCGCCTAATTACTGTTTTTTGATGGACACTTTTCATACATAGAGATTTGGCTCCTTTATATAGTCTCCATGGTATACCTGTTAATGAGGGCTAACGCGTATGAATTCGCCGCTAGGGGCGCTAGTGTAGATGGTGGTCTTTTCCATTATGGATGGTATAGAAAGGATCGCAATCTCTTATGGCAGAATTGTTATAAAAGTGACCGCGTTAAGCTTTAAATAATAGTTCCTAATCTCTCCGGTGGCGCTAGTTAGGTTCTGGGACATGAGTATAACATGAACCATATAACGCAACAAATAACCCGACCAAATTACGTAGGTTGTTTTTGGTAGTATTTCGGTGTATGGTGGCGCCGCCTAATTACTGTTTTTTGATGGACACTTTTCATACATAGATTTGGCTCCTTTATACAGTCTCCATGTTTTCCATAGTTCGAAATGTCAAATGTCACTTCAATGACTGACAGCTGTTCTTTAGTCTTTCGGACCTCCATCAACAGAGGCGCCAACTGGTGAGCAAAAAAACGATAGCCCTTATTGCTGCCTCGTTTTAATAGATCGATGCGTTTCTATCACTCACAAGTTAAGTAACATGTCGTTATTGTTACGTCTGTAAATTGCAACAAGTAGTAACTATATGGCTTGAGCCACTGTACCCGGTTATTTTCTACCGACTGTTCGCTGCTTGACCCTATCAAAGACCTATAAGATGAATACAGTCTAAAGAAAAAATGTTCCTCGGAAATAAAGAAAAAATGATTCCCGGACAGACGGCGCCTATACCTTTGGCCTATTCTCGGCTAGATGACGTTGACGGTTTCGTTCGTTATTTAACAATTTTAACACATATCGGTGAAAGAACATGGGTCAAAATCATATAAAAATAATAAATACAAATAAAAAAAAACATTTATTCATATACATAAATCATACATATATGCATTTTTTGGTATTTTTATACATTTTCATTTTTAGTTTTAATCGTGTGTCAATAGATGGCAGGAAATTTACTGTGACCACAAATTTAGGTACCATGACACCAGTAATCCTTCTTTGACCCTACCTAATCCCTATCAGAATTATCAGACCTTTACTTGTTTGTTCGCATTGTTACTAAACAGGAAATAAACGTAAGAAAACTCGAGAAGTACTTATAATTTTATTAAAAACCGACAGAATTATTAAAAAAAAACGTTCCGTTGCAACCGTTTCCTTCATCCCAACTATCATCTGTTTGATTGAATTTATGGAATCGAGATTAAAAATCAATTACACCTATTTTTTGCCGCGAAAACGCTTCCTCGCACGCATGCGTGCTTTTAAAACATAATTACGGTACGCTTAAGTAGTCTGTCAAAGTTAATGTGTAAATAGTAGCCTTCGGGATTAGGTGTGGTAAAGTATCCCTTTTCGAGCAAAGGCGTCAATTTTGGCGGGAAACTAATAATTACGCCATTAGACGCTCAATCGATATCCTATTGAGCGCACAATTTTAGCGCCATATTTTTTCTTTTTTCAATCGAAGGGCGCGTTCACGGGGTAATCTATAATTATTTTTGATGCGTTCGAAATGCATGTCATAATATTTTGTAAGACTTGAGGATTTCTATTGTGTGGAAGTTGAACGATTAAAAATTACTTTCTTATATTAGTCTAGTATTAAGTATTTAAAAGGTTTACCACACATATATATCGCGCTAGTTTTCGTCCACTTGATGAAATTTGAATATAAATTTGGACTTATTGCAATTCTTAATGTCTAAATAATATATCTATCTACACACAACTTTGGGAACAAATCAAATTACTTTATTAAATATTTTTAATTTCCGGCCTTCACCACTTCACACCGCTTCGTCACTTTTTCTTTAATATATATGACATCTATTTCAGTTAATATCTTCATAAAAATTATATTTCGCAATTCGCAAGAAACAAATTAAAAATGAAATAAGTATATTATTTGCTAATCCGCCAAGTGGACGAAAACTACCGCAATGACCATTGTAGTACATTTTTATTATACCTCTACAGCGGGTTTAGCACGGTAGCATTTTTATCGCCTGTCACCATGCCTGTCACGTTCTAACAAGTAGGTAAGTGCGACAGTGACAGGCATAGTGACTAGTGACAGGTGATAAAAATGCAACCATGCTGACACCGCAGGTCACGAAAAGAAATCCGGAGCATTTTAAGAAGAAATTTGTTAAATTTATCATATATAAAAATTTATATTGCACATAAATCGCTCTATTTATTTCTCTACCCTCAAATTTATGTAGAACGTTACGATAATGCCCAGAGATTCAGGAAAAGTGTCTCAAAGAGCATAATTCGAACTAATGATAGTTTGACCAATTTATTTTATTTCCTCGACTCAAAATATAGCATCACACAAAAATAGTATGCAATAAAGATGCTTATCAAAATTAGATTTAGTGTCGGAATTTTAATTACAGTCCCGTATCTTTACAGCACTTCATGTCCACAGGTAATATTGGTGTATTAAGTCCGTGCGAACTCACAGGTGGCCCCAGTAATGACTTAGTATGCCGGCTTTACCCATTACTCGGTGGTGAGCGATGAGCGTACTGTCCACAAAACTGATTGTTTTTATGCCTTATTCCAAGGGTATTAAAGTCTAAATGTGATCAGGTAATTGTTGCTGTTGGTATTAGGACGTATTATTGTGTATTATGATCGATATGGCTACTGGATTTTGTAATTTTTGGCCGGTAATCTGGATGATAATAATGTTTTTGGGAAACGTCACGTGTGGTAAAGCCAAATAAAAAAAACCGGCCAAGTGCGAGTCGGGCTCGCGCATGAAGGGTTCCGTACCATTACGCAAAAAAACGGCAAAAAAAATACGTTTGTTGTATGGGAGCCCCACTTAAATATTAATTTTTCCAGAGCGTATCATAATATTGAGCTTACTGTAGGACTTAGTCAATTTGTGTAATAATGTCCTATAATATTTATTTATTTGTTTACTACAGGATAAAAAATATGTCTGCTAAATACAAAATTAACTAAGCGAACTGAATATTTAATATTTTAATAAAACGGGAAATTTGCCACCCATCCAGACGGTTTCATATACCTATAAGTACTTAGCAAGAAAGCCGCTCTCCTAGGGATATAATCGTAAACGTATAATTTAGATGCGTAGCCATAAGTAAGAAGTTTAGAGCCGGCTTACGCTTATACGACTGTACTTGAATGACACGTCGAAGCACTTCGCAATACTTAAATATTTTAATCAGTATATAAACTTTTAGGTGGCTGAACCTCATCATGGGAGAGGATAAAGCTCACAGCATGGATATTTATGTTAGGTAGAAGATATAACATATAATAGAAATGTAAAGATCTCATTAATGTTATGTTGTGAACTTATGAATGTTACGTGTATGTTGTGTTCATGTGTGAGCCTATTGTGTCCCAATGCTGGGTAAAGGCCTCCCCCCTCTCATGATGTTAAATTTATATATATGGGATATATTATGTAATATTATAGTATTAAGTTACGTGCTCAATTTGCAGTGCCCTTACAGGGTTCATAGCTAGATCACCATTTTAATGTAAGACCTTATTGTACCTATGAAAGCAATAAATTACTGATTACTGACTATATAAAGGAGCCAAATCTCTATGTATGAAAAGTGTCCATCAAAAAACAGTAATTAGGCGGCGCCACCATACACCGAAATACTACCAAAAACAACCTACGTAACTTGGTCGGGTTATTAGTTGCCTTATATGGTTCATGTTATACTCATGTCCCAGAGCCTTACTAGCGCCACCGGAGAGATTAGGAACTATTATTTAAAGCTGAAAGCGGTCACTTTTGCAACAATTCTGCCATAAGAGATTGGCATCCTTTCTATACCATCCATAGCTCACAGACTATGTCGGTTGGGCGATCTTGAGAGAATGGATGAAGATCGGAATGTGAAAAGAGCATACCTGGGCCGCCCAGCAGGAAGATCCTATCGGACGCCCCAGGTATCGCTGGTGCGACATAAAAGTGGCGCTGTCTTGTGTCGGAGGCCAAGTCTCAGTTTGGGTCGCTGAGCCAACGGAGTAAGTAAGTATATAAAATGTTGATATGCTTGTTACTATTCTCAAACTTTCGCCTCAAATGATCGTGAAACTTGTCGGGATGTACAGTCAGCAATACTATTCGCTTAGCACCTTTGCATACAAACTTTTAGTAGTAGTAGTAGTAGTATATCACTTTATTGTACAAAACAAAAATTGTTAACATGAAATTCATATAAATTTAGGTACAAAGGCGAGCTTATCCCTATAAGGGATTTCTTCCAGCTAACCTTCGAGTAAATGAGTGGAAAATTCGAATTAGATAGATAGACAAACTTACAGAACGTACAATAATATTTAAAAAGGAAAACTACAATATTAACGTCTACGAATAACTAAAATACATCAATAGCATTATGCAATAAAATAAATATGTACTAGCATACATAAATATATAGTACTAAATAAATATTAAATAAATAAATAAATATAAATATATATATATATATATATATATATAATATATAAATAAAAAATATATATTAGCATATTAGCACTCAACCAAATCACAGTTCGTGGGAAAGCCAAAGCTTTTTCAGATTAACTTTTATGCAGGGGGTGGGGGGGGTACCTTTTCTCTGCAGCTGACTGTACAAAGGTTGATATTGGGCTATAGGGGTGCGCGTCAGTTGACGTCTTTGGCGGTCAAAAGGTTAAAACGATTCTCTTTAAAACAAAAAGATGTGTTCGTATAGTTTTGGCCTATCTATCTACCACTATAAGGTGATCAGTGGGCCTACCGCGAACCACGTTCGACGTGTTGCCTCCCTGTCACACTTATGTACGTATGAATTTACAAGTGCGACAAACGACGGATATGATGGTTGTTCTTGTCTACGTGACAGCGTGATAAAACTGTGTCCGTCACTTTGTATCCCGCGGTGTTAAAAAGTGACAGTTATTTTATCAGGTGGATAAAACCATCCATAATACGCCTGCTGTTCTAAGCTTCATCATTAGTTATGCTAAGCGTCTTAAACCGTCCCAGAAGCACAGGATCCTCTTCTTCTCTGGGCAGGCTTATCAAAGTTACTCGTATCTGGGTATATCGAGCATTTTAGCCTCTACAGAAGAAACATGTCATGATACTGAGCAAACGAAAAATTGAATTTTAAGACCTTAATAGTCACTTGCACGTTCCAGGAGTTAAATTAAATTAACTCGGAGTTAAATTTTTCGTTTCGCTCACTATCATAACATGTTTCTTTTGTAATCCTTTATGTATGGCACCTTTGACCTAATCGAGCTTGTCAATATACTGCTTATCAAGCTTTGCGACTGCGTCCTAACCGGAGAGATAAACTGGGCATATCTGCTATAATTTCCAATATGTTTTATGAAGCAGCTTTACGGTATTAAAGCGAGTAATAATATTGACAGTGTAATCCGGAGAACTCGTAAACGGCGTATTATCGGTGCAAATCCGAAAATCCGCCGATCGCCTGCCAATCGGCCGGCTTTTGTGGCGGCTAGTCGCGAGGTTTAGTCTGCCATGATGATATAATTCTGTGATAGGCACATAATATACTGCAGTCTAGATATTCGACTTTTATTCGTTACAGCTTGTGAATCCTGTAGAGCAACTGGATCTTCAGGTTTTTTTTTATTTTTATTTTTTTTATTATAAACTAATCGGCGATTGGCCCTAGTCACACCTGATGGAAAGTGAAGACAGGGCCTAAGATGGAGCTCACCGGTTCAGTAACAGCCTATTCACTCTTGTTTTAAAGAGACCGAGGTCATATTGATCAGGGAATACAGATACATACAGGTATTTGCGAATGAAGTGAATTTGAATTCAACGCGGGCGATTTTTTGCTTTAACTTAACAGTTGTAATTGGTATTTTAATGCCCGTGCGTGTGTGCGTTACATGCACGTGGGGTTCGGGCGGAGTACGTCAGTTTCTGAGTATGTCACTTTCTGAGTAAGTAAGTCACTTTCTGAGTACGTCACTTTCTGAGTATGTCACTTTCTGAGTAAGTCACTTTCTGAGTACGTCACTTTTTTAGTACCATCGTCCACACTGTTAACTGACAGACTGTTACTCAGAAAGTGACATACTTAGAAAGTGACGTACTCCGCCCGAACCGCACGTCGGCATTGTAATATACAGAATTACAGATCCTTATGGGAGTCGGCCGGTCGGCACACCGCTTGCGTGACGTGTGCATGCACGGCTCCAACATTTTAGCGCAAGCGCACGTGCACGCTGCACGCATACGCACACATGCAGCCGGTGCGGTGTGGCCTTTGGCCTTTAAGGGCCCTTACGATTCAATGTGCGGCGAGCCGCCGGTATTTATAGTCAATATATTCTTTATTCAAATAGGCCTAGCAACAAGCACTTTCAAATTGTCAAGTTTTAAATATTACCTTAATTTAAATATCAGAGCAATTTATTGATGCAGTTATTATTATTCTTAAAAACATTGAATTATTATAGATATGTCAAACTTAATAATAAGAATTCACAAAAGGATCGTCAAACACCAGTTTTTTTTTATAAAAATAACAGTTATTGTTTCGTAAGTCGGACCCGACTGTCACCATAAAGTTGCACTATGTTTATTGCACAAGCTGCGACAGCTATGGTCGACTATTGTTTTAAGTTTAAAGTTCCAGTAATGTTATAATTGTATTAGTTTATTAGGTTCCATTTCTGTCTTAAGTAAAAGGAGTATTGTTTATTTTATAGTGTAATTTAGCGTAGACTCTTATCGTACCGTTAGCGAGAGAAAGTGGGGATGTAGCAAAGGATGAATCCAGTATCTTTTTTTATTTTTCTTTCGTTGTTTTAGGTAGTACAAATATATAACACAAGTTACCTCGACGGCGTCTATTTTGGAGCAAAGACGCCGAGCGGTCCAGCCGCTTTACGCGGTTTCCTCGCGGTTGGCTGCCATAGCGGCCAGCCGCTGTAACAACCGCGTCAGGCGGCTGACCGCTCAAACGAACCGCATTAGCGGCCGGCTAGTGCGTAAGGGGCCTAAGGTACAATAATAGCAAATAATAGTATAGAAATAATTAAATATAAGTAGTTGAAGAACAAGTTAGAGACCTGAAATTGAGTTTCGCCTCTGACCGACATCGCGTTTCGGAAGTTGCTTATAATACATTGCGCTAATAAAAAAGGACGAATTCTTTGATTTCCAGTATTTTCGTAACAGGAATTTATCTTCCAAAAACTATAAAATCGCGGACTTAATATCCAACATTCTCTGCCAGTAAACCATGGTCACTGTCAATAAATGAAACTATAAATAATTCAGAAGCGAATCTGGTAAAAATGGCCAGTTATTGTCGAATGCTGAAACTCGTCAAAAATGTCCATTGTCCGGGTGCTCACAAAACCAACATTTCGGACAGTTTTGAGCCTATACAGAATATAATTATGAGAGTAATGTTTTTCGAATATACGTAGTCAGCTGCAGTATTAATATGGCAGCAAGGAAAAGGAAAGTTTGGTCACGGTGGAAGGGTTTGAATCCTTTTTTTGATGATTATATATTGAGGCATTTTCTATGAAAAGGGACCTTTTTGTCGATGGCGCTTACGCCGCACAACATCGCGCGGCATTGTATTTATATCGGAGCATCGTTTATGTCGGGTAGGTGCAGTTTCCCATGTGGGTGCACAAAATAATAAAAATACAGTGAAATATGTATTTATATTTCATTTTATTTTATAAGTACATATAAGTATTGCAAGTTGAGACTTGAGACCACACATAAAACAAAATTTCACGATTCTCCTAAAAAATTGACATGAAACGAAAATGTTTTAAGGGTTCCATGCAAAAAAATTAATAAATGGTCACATCGCTATTATAACATTTTTTTTAGGTAATATTTGCGTGTAATTTATTAAATTTGCCTCTTTCAAAATCGTGACTTACCTTACCTATAAGTAAATACTCAAAATCCAGCCAAGTTAGCTCGAAACACGTGAAACTGACTATATTTTTTATCATTACAATTCCTCGCATCCCTTCCACACGTGTGGTTATTAAGGCCTCCACAGATAACGCGGCGATAGGTGACGGCGGGTGACAGGTGCTCGCCTTTCCCATGACCCGACTTGACCAATCGCACCATTACTGTTACAAATTACCCGATCCTACCCGCGATTGTGGAAACCGACCTAATTATTTGAAAATGTCGCGTTCGATTTGACGGGTTGTTTGAAGTTTCAATAAAGTTTTTGTAGGTAGTTTTTGTTAGTTTGATTTCTGTTCTAACATAGTTAACATAGACTATGAGTTTTCATCAAGTTGTCGATATAATGGATAATTGAACGTTTACTACCGCAGATTTCAGAGCAAAGATCACAATTGTTTGATAGAAAACACCAATCGTAATTTCAATAATGTATGGAAATAGTCACCGGACTTTTCGTAGCATTTGGCGTTTGTCGATGTACAATCGAGTTCATAAATATGTATACATTTTTTCACCTTATTGCAATGGATTAAGGTGAAGAAATGTATACATATTTATGAACTCGACTGTACGATTGTCATATTGGCTAGGCTCTCAGATGTGATTATCCACTTAATAATGATCAAGTCTATCATATATTGTAAATCGGGAGGAGCCCTCCCATTTACAGCCAATTAAGACTTCTATAGTTAAATTCAAATAGAATGCTTGTATCAAACACAGTTCTGTAAAATCAGGCAGAACCATTGACATTAAAATTAGAATTTTTAATTCAATTACATCTACGGTGGTCCTCAAAATAGTTTAAAATTATTCAAATGGCATAGCGTGTCCACCTGTGTGTGACCCCATGTTAATTATTTCATGAAAACAACAATTACAATTCATGCGCTTCAGTGTTGCCATTGCTTATGTAATTAAACATTGCTAGTATTGCTATTGAATATTTCATATCCACGTCATATTAGTTGACAGAGCTGTTAATGTCTCTTTGGCATGTCATGGCGGACGATGCTTATCAGAAAGTTTTCAATAATATAGGAATATTTTTTAACCCTTTCATGTTCATAGCGCATGATATATTTGCCATGCGCTTAACCATAAACAAGCCATCGGAATCATTAATCAAACAACTACTGGAAGCGAATATAAAATCTTATTAAAACTTCTCTAATGTTTAAATAATTGCCAACTTCATAACTAGAAATAATATGTTAATCTTTGATCCTTAAACATCATAATTATCTATTTTATAACAAATAAGCGATAAATAAAACGAACGCACATTTATTTCCCTTATCCTATCGAATGTCAATCTTTAAAAAAAAACAATAGTAAAAATTTCCGACCTTGTTTTTGGATTCCGAACGCGAGATCTAATAAAGATAACGTAAAAGAGCGTTCTGAAGCCGCGTTCAGGTAGAAGTTCACCCCCGTTGTATTAACATGTTATTAGGATAAATTGTCGCGTTCCGTCCGGAAATTGGGGGCAATTCGGAACGTGTGGGGATGGCATTTAATTGGCGCGGTTCCGTGTACGTTGTGTTTGGATAATCGTCAACCATGTTCTGAGTTGTCGTTTTATAATCGACATGGACTAATTATGGTGGTTATTATGTTTTGTTTCATGCCGGCGTTAATATTTAATAGGTATTGTGAACTTTGTATGTTCATACTTACAATAGGTACTTACATTGTTTCGTAGTTAATTTTCAAATACAGCACAAGATACGTCAGTGCCATAGAGAAAACTTTTAGAATGTTTCCATCTCTTCTATGTAACTGTTGTACATCAGTTTGTTTTATTTTATTTTAAATCTTCTTTACTACGACATAAAGTATTTTTTGCATATCCAATGTGCATGATTTGCCAATGTAATGAGATAAGAGTATAATTCACACACTGGCGAGGGAATTTCTCGAGTGCGTGAAAGCCTTCTAATTGGCCATACTGGAGCGAACCTTCGGTCAAATTCATATTAACAAGTAAAATAAGTATATACCAACTTCGCATACTGTACTTTATGAAACTGTAAAAATAGCAAATTGGAGAATACAAGATTTATTAAAAAAAATGGAGGTACAATTTTCGATAAATGCATGTTTTTCGTAGGTATATTAGAAAACAAATATTCCTCAAATAACATTTATTTTAGACGTGTAATTAGTAATAATGTTTTGTACAATTGGTTTTAAGGATATTGAATTAATTTAGAAGTCAATATTTTAAATATTGTTTTCCCGAGGGGCTACAGTATGGGCTTCTTCAAAAAAGGAGTGTACAGGTTTTTTCACCACACTAACTCGGAAAGGCTATCTTTGTACTTCAAAAACTGATAAGAAAGTTGCATTTTATCCACATGTGACGCAAATTTTGAGTTGTTTGCTCATGTTGGGTGATAGAATTGACTTTTAAGCGATGATTTTGAATGATAAATATTTAATAAATTTAATTTTAATTTGATTTGTAATGTCTTACAGTTAGTATTTTCCTCGCGGTGGTGTGGTGAAAAATTGTTTTACCCGGGAGCAAAGTTTGCTTAACCCTCGTGCCTTGAAACCCTCGCAACGCTCAAGATACCACTTTTCGAACCACTCGCTACGCTCCTTACGCGTTTTTTTTATACCACGTCGGTGGCAATCAAGCATACGGCCCGCCTGATGGTAAGCAGTTACCGTAGCCTATGGACGCCTGCAACACCGGAGAACGCGCGTTGCCGACCCTTTAAAATATATTATCTGTTGGTAATCCTATATTAAATTAAATTACCCCATTTTAGAAACATTGATTCAGTAGTTTAGCCATAAAAAGGCTACAGATGAAAATAATTTTACGTAATTTTCTATTATGTCCTTAGCCAAATTCCCACAACTTAACTACAAACTTAACAGCAAAGTGGAAGGAAGTGGAAATCAAGAAACAAATAAAGAACACTAATTTGTACCTATTAATAAAGCTAATAAAGCAAAGCGGTGCAAATACGCCAAATTATAGAACTGTGAAAGTTGAGTTCAATGGTGTACCGCCCACAGGCCATAAAGACGCGGAGGAGCTGTGGCGGCTCCACTAATTATGCCCATTTGACCATAAACTGTGGCCATCGATCATAAAGGCCATAACTCTTGGCCGTAAAACGGATAGCGTACATATGTAGATTGGGGTTTGAGGCGTGCAAATACGGTGTTTTGATAAGTGACCATAATCGTTTTGGTGATTCGGAGATCGACCGTGCAGTCTGCGTCTTTACCTAATTGCGCTTTGTTTTGTTTGGAGGTCGATAAACTTATCCGGATGAGTATAGAATACCTATCGGATATTTTCCAATGAATACTAAAATTGAGGGGGAAAACTGGTTTAGTTTTTGATCACATGATAAAATAATTTAAATATATTGTTTCCTTATAATAACAAAATTCGAACCAAAACCTTCTAGGCATTATATTTACATTTTATTCTTGATTAAAAAAGCAAATTTTATGATCGATTAATCACTTAATAACAGAATAAGTAATGTAGAATTAACAGTAAAGCTTACTACCAATTGAATTAATAACTACTTGGAAAAAAATTATTAACATATTCCAGCATAAATAACATTTTTAATTTTAATTTTCCCTTTAAAATAACATGGTATAATCATATACATATTATACATAGTTTGAAGATCAAAGACACACCGATCTTTTACACTAAGCCTCGTACACTAACCATTACAACTACGCTGTTACTTTCGTGCTAAGCAACAGTTAAAGTTTAATTGTTCCGGGAATAGAGGGTCAATTATTATCAAGTGGCACCGGTTTATTAAAGCTTCTGAACCGATCACCGATCATCTAGAAAAACCGTGATACGGCTTAACAAAATTATACATGCCACATTAGAACTTGCGTAGCTTCAGCTTCATACTACTAAACTACGTGTAGTGTTTGACGCCGCGAGAAAACCTGCAAAGCTAACTTTGTATTGGTTTTATATTCGTATGGATTTGTTAATTACTGTGAAGCTCAGGATTTTCGCCATTAGAACAGGAGTAACGGTAAATATTTGGAGTTCGCGTGTTTTCTCACGTTGTGAAATTAGTTTCGGTCGGATTTTGTTTTAATTGCGATACACATACGGATTTCGCTATGGTTGATCGACGAATTCATTAGAAACGTTTAGCTTTTTTTGAAATCAATTTCGCTTGTAGATTTTTATTCGTAACATAAAACAAAGCTTAGCAACAAGAATAAAATCGGTTGAAAAATACGCGCAAAGGCGGCAAAACTAATCACAGTAGCGTTGAGGTACTTAATTATAACTTCTCATTTATTGCCATTTATAACTTAAATAAGTTTTTCAAAACTTACTTAAGTGAAGAACTTGCTTAAGTCACTCAAGTTACTCACTTAAGTGAAAAACTTACTTAAGTTATAAATGGCAATGATCATGATCGATTGGCTTATCCTCCAAAGTTCTTATCCTATGGTCGTCCTCCCAAATGTGGGTAAATTGCACCGTTTGCACCATGCTTTAAGGTGTTTTACATATTTACATTGCTATACTCGTAGTCTCATTCTGAAGTCGTGTACACACAAATATTTTATCGGAAAATCGTTTGATTGGACAATTATCGAATTCATCGGGCCTTGAGCATAGGTCACTCGCCGAAAGGTTTGTCCGACATATGACATTGCAATCGATTTTGATGAGTTCAGTTTTGATTCGATTCGGTCTGAGATTCGATCCGGATTTATTCTGCCAGTGTTTTGTGCAATTAGGCAAGGGACTGTGTTTGCGGTTTGATTTTGTGTTTATTTTAAAAACTTTGTAATTTATATGCTGTCACACCGCTAGCCAAACTTTTACCAGTTTAGATTTTTTTCTACTCTTTATAGGATTGACCAAAAATGCGTTGGCAAAAAAATTTACTGAGCATACCTATCGTTGATAATTTTAAGAAACGTTTGCTTAAATAGATAATTCCGGTTCCCTTCTTCTCTTCTTCTTCGTCTTTGCCTTTATCCCATTATTTGGGGTCGGCTCTCCTCGTTCTCATGCGCCAGGACCGTCTGTCCTGGGTTGTCTGTGGATTTAATTGGGCTCGTTCTAAATCCTTTGACACAGTGGACCACCAAGTAGCAGGCCGGCGTCCTGGTCCTCTTTTGGTTTCCTGAAGGGCCAATCCCGGAAGGGCAAATCCGGTTCGGTTCCCTATTGTGTTGCATAAAGTTTTTTGACATATTTTTGTATTGCATAATGTTACTTGGCAGAAATGTCGTTTGGCAGAATTACCTTTCGCATACTGCTTTTCGTATAATATTACTTTACAGAATTTCTTTTTGCATAATATTATTTGGCAGAAAACCCTAACCTAACCCACTTAGAAAATTCTGCCCAATGAATATTATGCGAAATGACGATTATGGCAAGTATATGTTTATTCGAAAGTATCTTTCGACTAAAATGTTTCTGCGATACGTGTTATGCGAAGTGTATTTCTGACAAATAATATTCTGCCAGATGAGGGTAACCCAGATAATTCCATATTTAGGTACTTATTTCAATGTTAACAAAGATGTGTTACGATACATTTGGCCACTTTAGTCGTCACTACTTATTTGATGCTGACTGTTCCTTTGAGCATATTCGTTTACTCTTTCCTTTACCCGTGTTATCCCTTTTATGTTTTGTCTTTTACAGTAGATTTTTAAACTTCTTCCACCTTCTTCTTTTCCTAACCTAATGTCGGAACTTTCGCAAGTAGGTACGTTAATTCATTTAAGGGCAATATATGGTCCCCACATAATGGGCGTTGTTGGGATTTTGCTGATATGTCACACAAGAATAAGAGTTGTCTTTGACTTCAAAATATGTATGTAAAATTTAAAAAATAAATGAATCATACTCCTAAGTGCTAACTCGATGCTGCAACAGTGCATGCACGACCAAGAATGTGCTTTAAAATGTATGATATACATGATGATGACGATGATATCATGTCATTGGCTCATTCGACACGACCGCAATCCGACCGGCATTCGATCCAGCAATCGACACTTGATTAGCGGTCAATTAAGCATTTCCATAAAAATAACAGCGCAATAAAAGTATTCGGTGATTTGGTAGTATTTTGTTGTAATCAATTTTTGACGTCGGCGTTCGTTTGAGTCGGAATGGTAGTTTTATATGCGTACCGAATTCGGCGAGGCCGCGTTGAATACGCTTACTGGAGAAGGCTTCTGGGTTCCCGAGGACTGGTGGCTCGTTTCGTAACATGTAGGTTTAGGAACTGTTTTACTTTGACTTTACTTCTCATTGACACGACGAGAATGTTTTGGTGGATAAGAAAATCCGAAAATGTATATGAGAAAAAAATTGCAATGCGGATTTCAGCTAATTTTGGTAATTGAAAATATGTCATCTAATTACAAAATGTTTTTTTTTTATAACATAAATAATTATTTTATTTCTTTTAACATAGTTTAATTTAACATTGATTTAATTTTCAAGTACCTAGTCATATTTAATGTTAATTTAGTTTTTATTTAGGTTTCTGTGTTTTTTAAATTGAACTAATTTATCGATATCAAGAAAAGCATTATATGTTTACAGAATAATATTATTAATTATTTACGCATTAAGGTATCATATTATATCAATTAAATAGAAGAGTTTAAATTATTCTTAAAAAAATCCATCCATACGCGAAATTGTTAAAACTATAACTAAAACTCTGGGGAAAAACTATAATATAGCCGATCAAACAAAGGAAAAAGGCGCGAAATTAAAAATTTCTAACAGACGGAGAGAATCATACTATCATACTATCTTTGCCTTACACTAGTACTAGCACCCAAAAGAAAAGCATGAGTATAGTTTTTTTTGTTCGTATTTACTGACAATTTGTTGTAACCAAATATAAAATATTTGACTTTTATGGTAGTTTTTATAAAAACACTGGCCACTCAAAAACAAGATGCCACTAAAAACCAAAA
Organism: Cydia strobilella; assembly: GCF_947568885.1. Taxonomy (NCBI): domain Eukaryota; kingdom Metazoa; phylum Arthropoda; class Insecta; order Lepidoptera; family Tortricidae; genus Cydia; species Cydia strobilella. The sequence continues at coordinate 27,389,867 of NC_086042.1, forward strand.
CCCTACGGAACCGCAGCTCCCAGTCACCGCATTTCTCGCCTCCCAGCCGTGTCGAAAGGCGTCTCAGAACTCAGAAGCCTAAAGCCGGGTCATTTTATAGTTTATAATTAGTATAATTACAGCCATTGCCGATTCGGCCGGCCGACGGTTGCATTGTTGATTTTGATGCTCTGCGTTATGTGAGTTGCGTGAGTTAGATCCATTGGATCCAGGTGGCGGAGGAGATAATTTGTTGATATCGTTTTGGAGATATGAGTAGAAATTTAATTTGCTAGGCAGTGCATTTACTATTGATTGACACTGAGAAAAAAAAACCGGCCAAGTGCAAGTCGGACTCGCGCACGAAGGGTTCCGTACCATGACGCAAAAAATGGCATAAAAAATCACGTTTGTTGTATGGGAGCCCCACTTAAATATTTATTTTATTCTATTTTTAGTATTTGTTGTTATAGTGGCAACAGAAATACATCATCTGTGAAAATTTCAACTGTCTAACTATCACGGTTCATGAGATACAGCCTGGTGACAGACAGACGGACAGCGGAGTCTTAGTAATAGGGTCCCGTTTTTACCCTTTGGATACGGAACCCTAAAAACTTTTGCGGGTTTATAATTAACTATCGATCTTTTCAAGACTTTATTGAACATAACAGTTGCTAAGTTGTGTACTTGATTGTATATTATATATTATCGAAGATCTTTCAGTAAACTGAGAAAATACCTAAACCCAGCTTATTTTGGGTTTGAGCCAAAAAATATTTTTTTGATAGTGCTGAATCGAGGTAACCTCTTTAATTTTGCATTGGAGGTAACTTTACGAATGTATAAAACAATCATCATCATCTACTCAGCCTATAGACTTCGATTGCTGGACAAAGGTCTCCCTCAAGGATCTCCACAACGAACGGTTATTCGCTGCTCTCAACCAACGGTTTCCCGCGACTTTAACCAGATCGTCGGTCCATCTAGTCTGGGGCCTTCCCACGCTGCGTCTTCCGGTACGTGGTCACCACTCGAGAACCTTTCTGCCCCACCTTTCTGTCTCATAAAACAATATTCTCCTTTAATTATTTTAATGATTCAAAATAATTGTTTTACAACATGACTGCAATCGTATCTAGATAGAAAGTGGATTGCAATGATCTGAAGTGGACGATTGCATTCCAATTTAATTACTTATTGTTTGATCATGCCGATATCACGTCACAGTTATATGTCAAGTCAATTTAAATACCGCTTATGACATCACCCTTAACATCGGTCTAAAATTTTAATTTTTTATGTAATAAAAACATTTCAATTTATGCAATATTCCGCACCTTGTCATAAGTCCGTCTATTTGTACAAAAGGTTCTCCGCGTGAAAATCTTGCTTGGATACGTTACTAAGCCAGAACAGCAGTTGGCGGCTGTTCCAGGTTCGCCATGATCATACTTCCTACTTGGTCTTACTGCCCTTGGAGCCTCCTCTAAGGCTGCCCGTCTCGTAGAACCGTAATAGGGTCTTTTCAATTTAAATTTTTTTCAATTTCAATTTATTTAAAATAAAATACAATTTTACAGGACTAGCCTAAGTCATTACATTTCTATATCTAGGTTCGATTATAAATAATAATAATTAAAAAAAAAACAATAATAATAAATTTATGGACTGAGTACATAAAGATCATGTCAAAGATACATTAAATCATTTCAATAATTAGGTCAGTGACTCGCATATTTTTATACAATCCCTCTCAATAACCTTCCAGCCGTCCGCAAACAAATCGCAGGAGTGTTGCACAGCACCGAGCTTATTGAGCGTGTTCATCGCTCGGCAAACGGGCGAGTTGCGGGTCCGGGACAAATAGTCGACATGCCTCGCCAAGTAACTCGGGGCAATCCAGGCGACCACGCAGGATACGAAGCACGGTTATCAGCTGGTCGAACAGTCTGCGCGTCGCTAGTGCGTTGTATCCTAGCGTGCCCTGCAAGTAAGCTGTCGGATACATGAAAGGATAGTACCCGTACAGTTTCTTGAAGAGAGTACGCAGAAAACATTTCTGAACCTTCTCTAGCATTAACATGTAGGTTGTCTCGTATGGACTCCACACGCACGAGCTTGCTTCCAGTCTGGATCGCACCAGAGCAGAGTATAGAACTTTAAAGACACCTACATGCGTAAAGTCTTTGCAGATACGTGTAACAAACCCCAAGCGTTTAAACCCTTCTTTAACCAGCGACCGTACATGGTCATGAAATGTAAGACCTGGATCAAAGAGCACCCCCAGGTCCTTCATAGAATGAGTGCGGGATAGAGACTCGCAATCAATGAGGTAGTTCGAGAAAATTCCTTGCCTAGCCCGGGTGAAACTCACACGCAGCCATGGGTTAGGTACAAGTAGCTAATGTTAAGCTGTATGGCAATGACGCAAGCATGATGTCCTAGCGCTATGACTGTTATGTACTCACCTTGGTTTAACTTTCGCCTATGGAGCCTAATGCTCCCTGTGTTTTAGAACTGCGTAAAGATCTTAAACACGCAGCCATGGGACACCAGCAATTGTCTGCTGATGCCAACAAGAACTTTACTAACCTTTGTTTTACTTCCGCCTATGGAGCCAGGTCTAATGCTACCCGTCTCATAGAACCGCGTGAGGATCTTGGACACGCAGCCATGTGACACTAACAGCTGTCTACTGATGTCACAGGGCAGCACACTCATGATCGCAAACATCACGATGGTCTAGCACAAGAACTTTACTAACCTTGGTTTTACCTCCACCGATGGAGCCAGGTCTAATGCTGCCCGTCTCACAGAACCGCGTGAGGATCTTGGACACGCAGCCATGTGACACTAACAACTGTCTACTGATGTCACAGGGCACCACACTCATGATCGCAAACATCACGATGGTCTAGCACAAGAACTTTACTAACCTTTGTTTTACTTCCGCCGATGGAGCCAGGTCTAATGCTGCCCGTCTCATAGAACCGCGTGAGGATCTTGGACACGCAGCCATGTGACACTAACAGCTGTCTACTGATGTCACAGGGCACCACACTCATGATCGCAAACATCACGATGGTCTAGCACAAGAACTTTACTAACCTTTGTTTTACTTCCGCCGATGGAGCCAGGTCTAATGCTGCCCGTCTCATAGAACCGCGTGAGGATCTTGGACACGCAGCCATGTGACACTAACAGCTGTCTACTGATGTCACAGGGCCGCACGCCCATGATGGCGAGCTCCACGATGCGCTTGCGCACCACGTCGGGCAGCGGTCGCCCGTTGACGAATACGCCGCCGAGCTGGTTGACGCCCGCTTGCCCTGTGGACATCGTCATATTAGACTACAGAAAAATATGAATATTACCTATATTATTAGTTGACCCAAAAATACAAAATGCTTGTTAAAATTATCAGCAAAATGGCGCAGACCGCGCGCTGCGCCGCGCAGTAAAAATCTTAGTCAACGTATTTTTGGGCCAACCTGTAGTAATTATATGCTAAGGGGACGAATTCTGTCTTACGTAAAACGACTTGGTGACAACGATAATATTTATGAAATAGGTACTATTGTAGACGGGATTAATCCAAGTCGAGATAAATTTAACTGTTTCATACATTTTTGGCATCTGCATATCAGCAACTGATCAAGTTGCCGATATTTTCTGTGAGTCACTTAGAGTCAATTTCTTTTTCAAGTATAAAATTGTTTAGTATGAATGATATATAAACCGAATGTATGGCTAAACGTTTAAAAATACCTTATAGATACACTAAGGTTGAAACTATCTTAATCGAAAGGTTAAATAATAGAATTTGGTATCATAAAACGTTGAAACATTGAAATAAAAAAACGCATTGAAATAAAATGCGATATATTATTAACATCTTAATTTATTACAGGAAATACAACTCATATCAATATTATAGTCTCTTTTAAAAACGCGCTACCGATCTGTAGATTACTATACAATAAATAACATTCGTTAACTTGACTATTTGACCATTCCAAATTCGAATACAGTCGAGTTTCGCACTAACGTTCAGATGCACACCTGTCTTGAGGCTAATATTTATTTGATTGCCAAATCCACATCCCTGACGGAACCCCCAATTATGGCCATAACGTATTTTTTGTCAGATCTTGGAGATACGGCCCTTTAGCCAAGTCCTGATTAGTATGAGTAATGACTGAGCTTTTGTGAGTTGATGACAATTTGGTTTGAGGTGGTGTTTAATGTTGCTGAACCGGTGAACCAACATAAAAATAACATGATATTTAATTGCGAGTTATAATTTAAACTTACGCACTATTTTATTTCTATCATCATTGTTCGAACATAAAAACTTTGATCAGACTATGGTATTCTTATAAACGTCCCCTATTTCGCTAAATATGAAAATAATTTTTCATTTTTTCATGTAAAAATGATACGTTTCTGCTCTGGAGTACTTTCTAATCAGGTAGGTTTTCTTCTTTTTTTACGAAATGCAATTAAAAAATTGGTTTTAAATGGACTTGTTGTACATATTCCGTTCTGATAATTAACTCCCCATTCCATAAATAACGGTATTTTTACCTAAATTGTTAATTGAATGTACCCTTAAGAAATACTACTGAAGTATATACTTAGCCGTGTTTTTTTAATGCACATGTGTTTTACTTTCCTCGTAAGTATTCGATGTGAAAAGAAGAGTGTTTAACTCGGGTGAAAGGCACAATTTCAGTCTCGGACTATTGGCTCTCTCACTGCGTTTGAGCGCCAAACTAAGAATAAGAATGGGTGCCTTTCATCTCTTGGTTAACAATCTACTAGGTATTCTATTAAATTTTTTGTCGCTCAAATAGTAGATTGTTAACCAAGGGATGAAAGGCAGTCATTTCTGCCGAGGTATTTTTGGCGCTCGAACGCAGTGAGAGCGCCAATAGTCCGAGGCTGAAATGATGCCTTTCACCCGAGTTAAACACTCTACTTTTCATTTCGAATACGAGGAAAGTAAAATGCATGTCTTTTTTAAAACATGACCAAGTATAATTTTTTATAGTATTTTTAGGTACCCTACCTTCAGTTAACAATTTAGGCAAAAGTGTCTCTATTTATGGAATGGAGAGTCAAATATCAGAATGGAAATTGTATAACAAATCCATTTAAATTCAAATTTCAATTGCTTATCGTAAAAAAATTCAAAAAACCGTACTTCGAACGTAAAATGCTCTAGTGCAGACACGTATCATTTTCTGCACACCTTTTAGAACAACAATGATCCTCTTTCAGAGCATGAGAAATGAAAAGGAACTTGCCGCAGTGTATAAGTAGTGATCTCTTAAGAGTTGCATTTATGTGATACATTTCGGTTTGTAATCTGTACGTCAGCCTCTTTCACCAGCCTCTACCAGCGTGAGCGATCCTTAATCAGATTTTAATACTTTTAATTAACGACCACCAGTTCACGACACTATTTAATCGGCGTCCGGCGTCCTAAAAGAACCAATAAATCCCCGGCGACTTCTACCAATCTCGTTCTAGGAACCTCATTTATCGGTACGCATGCGTTAACTGCTACTGTTAACGCTGCCCATTATTAAGCAATAAAGCAATCCCTTAATGCCACGCGATTTATCACCTTACTGCAATAAAATTAGCGTCCCAATTTGTCCGGCGAGTATTGAGTTTTATGTCGTTTTGTCGAAGGTGTATTGGCTCGCACTTCGGCATTTCACGGCTATTGTCGCGGCGCGGCGCTGCCGACGACTTCTTGAGATGCAAATTACTTTCCTTGCTTTACGATTCCTCTTTCAAAGAGTCTGCAGTAATGATCGGGTGGCTGTGTGTGTGAAAGTGACCTTAAGGTTATAGGTGTAAGGGTTAGTTTTGGTCGGGGGACGGTGGAAATGTTATTAAAAGACTGTCTTGATGCCGTGCAGATGGCCGACGGATAGCCTTCGCCGGGGTTCAGCAATGACAACGTTTCTAGAAATCAATCCTTTATCCATTCTCTACTTATCTAGATTAACTTTTTAGCGCATTCAGCTTTACGTTTCTTAGTGAAGTTTTTGCTGAATTTAAAGGCAATCAATTGAGATCGTTTAGAATTTAGATCTTTACCTAGGATCAATTTAATAGTAGGTATATTGTGAATGAAGGGCGATGAGCTGACGCATCAAAGCGCCCGACTTCGGCGAAAAGTTCAAAGAAATCGCTTTCCTACGCAATTTGATTATTATTAGCGCTAAATTAAAACAATGTTTTCTGAAAGGTTTAGTTCAATTTTATTTGAGAAGTTAAAAGAGAAGCCTCATTTGTTATCTCTGTGGTCGCTCCCTCATGGCTGAGGATCGTGGTCATCAGTGGATGTGGATGCTCCACACCTGGTTCTTGTGATCTGCCTCCATCGGTGCTTGTCCATCGCGTCTCTGACGACCGAGCAAAAGCTGGTTGAGGATGGGGCCCCTTTTACTTGATCGCTCCATCTAGTTGGAGACCGTCCCCCGTCATTTGTTATAACCTACTAACTATTACCTACCTTTAATATTGTTGTGAACTTATGCTTGTAAATAATTCTTGTAAATAAAGGTGTGAATATCTTAGTGATTACACTGATTACATATTCGATATGTAAATCTCTATGTAAAAAAATATTTAACTTAATGAGCTAACACTGTAAAATAAGTGATGCAAATTAATATAATACCTACCAGCTGTGGATATGATTTTAGTTCCGGGTAACAAAGGCATAAAGGATGGCTCACGTTAGACCGGGCCGTGTCCGGGCCGGAGTTTCCGGCGCTTCGTTTTCTATGGAAAGCATCACGTGATCACCTGGCATGTCATAAAAAAGTAAGCGCCGGAAGCTCCGGCACGGACACGGCCCGGTCTAACGTGACGTGAGTCATCCTTAAGGATGATTTAAAATTAAATTTAATAATATAATTATTTTCAGTGTAACGCAGTCATGTTCTAGACTGATATTTGCGCATCGTTTAATTACGATAGAATATTGTACAATATTCTACAAGAACATCCTGTAACTATAATGTGTTCTTGCAATTAGGGTGCGTTGGGGTAAGTTTATTAGGGTCCAGGCCGAGCGTCTGACACTTCGTTTTCTATCATTTCTAGAAAGCATCACGTGATCACCGATCTCCCACCATAGAAAACAAAGTGTCAGGTGCCTCGGCCCGGACTCGGACCGTTTTAGCGTGACATCATTATACAAAGATTTAATGTCTACTAAATATCGACCTGTGAATTCGTTGTTTGCAAAACTTCGATTCGTTCAAGCATTAATTATGCCCATTATCATTTAATTAAAATTATCATTACACGAGCTTTCGCAGATATCTAAGTTGAAATTGTAATGGCATGGCGAGGAGGTAAAAAAAACAAAAAGGCAAGCAATAAAATCTCATTTAGTAAGTGGTCGTAAACGCTAAGGGGATCTGACACTAACAGTAAACTCTGCCAGTCAACTCTGTCTAATACAAGGGCCTGACACTCTTTGATAGAGAAAGATAGTCTTATTGCGATTCCTATAAGAGGAAAGAGAAAATAGTGCCATGCTTTGTCCTTATCATCGACCGGGTTTTTTTTTTCATGGTCGGGTTATGGCAGCATAGGTAGGAGGCGATGGCGAAATACCGAAATTTATAAGAGTGAAAGAGAAAAAGGATTATGCTGCCATACATTAACCTGTCAATACATGAATATGTCTTTCTCACCCCTGGTCGCACGGTTTCATGTCTATTACTACTATACTATGTCTATGGACTAATACAGTCCGTCTAAGCTATAGCGAGATAACGACTCCATATCTATATACCATTGCATATTGACTCCTCCTAAACATAAGAATACTTATAAATTGTAATTGAATTATTTTCTTTGTATCCGACGATCGCTATAGAACAAGTAATCGCTGAATTGTATTCTCTTACATTAACAACGAACATTGTATTGCGAAATAAATAAACTAAACTAAACATAGAGCGACTACCGGCCTAGCCAAGGTGATAATCGCTATCGCTTTGACAACGAAACGCTTTGTGTCTCTCTATCACTCTTCCATATTAGTGCGACAGCGACAGTTGCGTTTCGATCGCTATGGCGCGTAAGCGATGGGCATGTTGACTACGCGGCCGGAAGAGTGGAGGGAACCAGATCGCGCGGCAAATCACCTATGCGCTGGACTGACCAAATAAAATCCGAAAATCCGCAGTGGGAAACCGCGTATCTGCCTGTGCCAGACAGTCTGGCAACAGGGAGAAATGGCGTAAGATCGTACCAAGAGCTGTGTCCGCCTCTACTACCGATACAGACGCCTCAACGTGACCACGACCGCTCAGTCAAGAGCGATACGACAGAGAAGAACAAGTTATAGTGTTTTTCACATAGCTTGGGTACGGCTGCTCTCTCCCAATAATTTATAACTGTCACCGTACGCGCACTATGTGAAAAATACTATAACTTTTCACCGACTTCTTCTTCTTATGGTGCCGTCTCTTGCCGGAGGTTGACTATCATTAAGGCTATTTTTACTTTTGTATTGACGCTGCAGCTCGAAACAGCGATCTGGTGCTCATTTTTCACCGACTTGAACAGAACAAAGTGAGGAAGTGTCATTATAAACGGCATATTCTAATAGTATTTGACATAAATGATGACATGTCCACACTTTGTCATTGCAAATGACATGCAGAGTTAGCTTGGTCCGAGTCTACGGATATTTGAACCGTGTCTACATGTACAGTCAAATAATTTAATTTTTTACCCATTTTGTACCTTGACACTGTGACAAAGTACAAAATGGGTAGGAAATTGACGTCTGTACGTATGAAGAATTACGTATACTATTCAATATAGAGATATAGGACTCGTAGTGGCCGCCACACAGGAGAAAGTATGTACATATTCATCGCAGAGTAGCTTTCTCGCAAAACATATTGGTTTGACATACAGCGGAGTTACGGTTACGCTTCTTACATCAACTGGGTTTTTGCCTCAAAGCATTGTTAAGTATACTATAGAGGCGACAGGTACCGAACTACCGATGGATCGATGAGGTCCAGAAAGACTTGTGTGACATCCAAGCGGCTAATGGCGTCGGATCGCACAGGACAGGAACGAAGCCAAGCCAAGATCCACTTCGGGTCGCTGAACCAGTGAAGTAAGTAAACTATCTAAGTAAGTATAAGTATGGAGGCGACAAGGGGGAAGGGGGTGATGACTGAATGAGATGGTCTTATGGAACTTTGAGAAGAAGTAGCAGAGAAAGCGCTTTTGTTGTTTGTTTTTTCGAAGTTATCATAGCCTCCTAAGACACAGAAACATTTGGTTTGTTTTTCAATTTAGAGCCCTTAGTTATACAAAAAAAGTTCAAAATAGATTGTGGAATACATATGTACAAAAATTTGTACTGTCTTTTAAAGACGGTCTACGCTTGTTGGTTGTATTTGTATGTTCAGTGAACTTCTTTCAAAAGTCAGATATATTATAAATAATTTATATAAGAGTGTAAAGGATGACTCACGTTAGACCGGGCCGTGACCGGGCCGGAGCTTCCGGCGCTTACTTTTATATGACATGACAGGTGGTGGTGATGGTGATCACGTGATGCTTTCCATAGAAAACGAAGCGCCGGAAGCTCCGGCCCGGTCACGACCCGGTCTAACGTGAGTCATTCTTAAACCTGATAAATCCATTTTGAAATTAATTTACTTTTAACTTTAATATCAGCTATCAAAGTACTTTGTACTGCCTATTTTGTGCCATATTTGTGTTCTGTGTATTGTACAATAAAGAGTTAATACATACATACAAAGTAGGTACAAAATTCTCTATTTTCAAAAATATAATTAGCAGGTTTTCACTCTTGGCCAACATGATTTCTGCTACCAACATTATTGGGTAGGTATCGATAACACTAAATGTGCGCTGGCCCTATCTTTATACACCGGTAGCTAATTTCGCGCGCGCGTATCGAACGATTCGAGACGCTCGTATACACATCACATCCCACACAGAACCCCACCTCTTACCTCCAAGCCTAGCCTAGCCTAGAGGGGTAGAGCCTCATATATGAGGCTCTATAGAATCATTTAGAATCATTTATTCATCAATTGTGCATTACAGGTAATGAATACAGGTGTTATAAACAATTTGTTCTCTGTAATATGTCTTGCGACGTACAATGATTTTGGTTACCTAGCTACCAAGAGACCCGTTTCACGAAAACTTAGGACTTTTAATTGTAATACTAGTAGAGTCGCGCCAAGTTAACTCTGCACTGCTGCATCACAGTTCAAGATTGCCTGTCAAATATCGAAAGTGCGACTAAAATCGGAATAATGTCAAGTGTCATAGGAAGCATTGAATAGGGGGTAATACTGCAATGTTCAACCGCATGTTGTAATGGGCCACCAGAGTGCAGCACTAGCCCCTTTAGTAAACCATTATTCATACTATTCATACTGTACCTTAAACAGGTTTTTGATATGTTTTCAGAGATAATAAAATATGACATTGATGCATCAAGGCGGTTTGTTTACAGAGGATCTACCAGGAAACGCGAATCCGAAGTTTCGCTATCTGCCTCTTTATCGCTCGAATATGCAAGAGTGACAGAGATGTTAGATAACGAAATTTCGATTTTCTTGTTTCGCGATAGACCCTCAGATTCATAGACATAGTATATACAAGTAGTTACTACTACCTACGCAGTTTCGCGTAATATGGGAATATTGTTTATCCCTAAGAAAGAGACAAAATTTAACAAAGGTTTGTAAGAAGTTACTAACTTTTATGAGTGAGGGGGTTACATTGTACTAATAATAATTAATAAAGGGAAAATGGACAGTACAATTTAGTTGGGTGATTTGGTTAATACAACTAGCCCGTAAAATCAGTCAAATGAACAACCAAATTTATGAAACGTAAAGTACCATACGCACATTGTTGCATGATCCTATTCCCCATAAGCATTACATATAATATATGTTTAAAAAATTGACAGGTAAATCGTAAAGACTGGTTATAATGTCTCCACAATGTTGCATCTTCGCAACTCCATAAATTTCTAAATGGCAACACTATGCAAGGTTTCAGTTCAGCAGTCAAAGTTCGAGATCCGTGCATTTGACACTGTGCACCAATAGTGTAGAGTATAAGGGGGTAACTAAAGCTTTTTAAGGGGTAAGTATATTGCCAGTTGAAATTTTAATCAATAGTGGTTGAATTTCTTTTGTTTTGGAATCAATCGAAACAAAATAAATGGAAATTTGTTCCAATTAATAATGGTTTAGATTACATTACACTGTACTACTACGGATAGGACCGTTGGCTTTACGAGGCTATAATATGTATTGTACCTATGTATTGTAGGTATGTAATGTATGTATATTGTATTGTAGGGATGTTTGACATTTGCTGGAAACTGTTACTTACACTATCTAGTTATACCAAATTAAAATAGATATCAAAATATCAAAGCGCTATCCAAAATCGAACAGATCTCTAACATGACAATACAGAGTATCAGGGACGTATGGAGACTAACAGTCTATACACCATACTCGTCTTTGACATCATACAAAATTATATAGATAATTTTATGATATAAGTTTCGAGAAGCCTTTAAAAGCGGAATTGCACGCATCTTAAGCTCGCACAGCTAATATGCCTCCTGGTTTACAATCGTCGGGCCGTAAAGGTTTTTTTGCCGGCCGCATATCGGTCGTATATTGCGTATTTTACAGCTTGTGACTGATTTTACTGCGATGGGAGATGATGGAGCGTTCGAACTATTAAAATTTTATCTTGGTTCGATATTCGATTCGACACTCTGATTTTGGTGTCCGTCTGCATCAGATTAAAAGAATGTTTACAAAATAACCAAATCACGTGACTCAACAGGCAATACCTAAAAGCCAAATAGAGTTATGGGTTATGGGCCCCTTGAATTTAATCTCGCTTTGTGTGGTAGGGTACAGCACAGCGGATGTCATTCCAGTTCTAGAGCACACAGAGTACAGAAAAAAAATATCAGACTATCGATCCTGCTCACAAAATTTCAAAAGAATCGGTTGAGAAATGCGACCTGCAGGCACAGGGCGGACACGCTATACATCAAAAATCACTTGCGTTTCTATGTGTGAACGGCACGTCTGTACACGCGGCATGCGTCATTGTGTGAGTAAGTTGCTTAAAAACAGTACTGAGCGGCCGGCAAACGGCCGTCAATCTGCTGTCGCAGGGCGAGGTAATTCGAGTCGGGGCGGGGCAGTGCGTGGCCGTTCTGTATGATAATAGTACTATTAGAGTTTTGAATGATTCACGGTTAGTTTCACTAGACTTATATTGACCGGGATATATAAGTCTAATAGTACTATTACTTATTCTATGCTGCAGGGGAGAACATCTGAACATACGAAAGCATTTTTGCCGAAGCTGAAACGAAGACCTTTGCTAACGCTCGGTAAAATGAATAAAGGATTTTATTGACCACGGGAGCGTAGCGTGGGCAGGCTTCTGTATACCATATAGAAAGTTTATGAGTACGATGTTTTTTAAAATAAGTGTTTTATGTTACAGAAGTCTTATTTAAAAATAATAGGCGCGAAATGGGATGCGCTTGAGTGCGATTTTGCAGCTGCTTAAAAACTATATTTCACCACACCAACACAAGGAAAATACTAACTGTAAAATATCAAAGAAAATCAAAGAAAATCGATTCAAAATGAATGTTATTAAATATTTATCATTCAAAATCGTCATTTAAAAGTCAACTCTACCAGCAAACAACTCACAATATGAATTTGATTACTTTGCCTCACATCACATGTGAATAAAATGCAACTATCTTATCAGTTTTTGAACAATCAAGAGAGCCTTTACCAGCTGGTGTGGTGGAAACTCTATTATTATTAGCTTTTGACACACACACACAACAACATGTCACGGAATGACACCAGAATTTTGAAATCGGTGTTTTTTGTATCGATAGCAAGTTCAACAGCCAACTGTATGATTAACAAGTCTTTTCATGGTACTTCTGTCTAATACCTCTTCACGCTTAAACCGCTGAACCGATTGAATATGAAGATAATTTATAAAAGATACCTTTTATCAATCATCATCAACATTCCACGCAGACGCAGTCGCGGACAGAAATTAGTTAATACTCAATGTATGGGTGTGTCACTATTCACCTCAACTCTCACATTAATGATGCTTTTATTTTCGTGTTTGATTTATCGAAAATACTAGCGACTTCGCACGGGTATCTCAACAAATTTACACAAAACCTTTACAAATTATACATATAATATAAACCTTCCGCACGCATTAACGCATTTAACTGATTTGCAAGCAGGGACCGGCCCGCTATCCCTTATCGGGGTTTTATAAGGGTATTGCATAAGGCTTAACTCACCATACCCTTTGCCAGACGAAACCCTTTGTTTTGGTTTTAAAAACCCTTATATATAGCTACCACATTTGAGTAATCGGTAGCCCAAATACCCTTACAAAACCCTTATCATCCGCTCACCAACACCTTGCATATTGCTTATAAGGGTTAGCCTTATAAAGGGCTTCCCTTTTAGCATATAAGCGTGCTAATTTAAGTCGTCTACCTTGTTCATAAAGCACACATTACTTCAAATAAGAGCGATCGTCGGCGGCGACGGCGGCGTTCTTTGACTAGGCACGTATTTTCTTTCCTTTTCATACACTACCGTAGATATATACTAATCCTGTCTCTTTCACGCAAAGGGAAACCTTTATAAAAAGCGCTTAAAGATAAGGGTAACCCTTATTAAGAGCTAGCCTTATTTTTGGTTAGCTTTTCGGTAAGGGTTAGTCAAAGGTAAGGGTATGAATGGGCTTGCAGTTCAAAAGGGAAAGTCTTTCAATGTGTTAGCCGTGTTTAAGTGTCGCCCATTGAAAGGGTTTTATCGCGGAAAGGGTTGTCCGGTCCCTGTTTGCAAGACCGAAGTGATGGGATTTGTCAAAACAAAGTTTTACACGGAACACTAAAAATCGGCAAAATCGCTTCAAAATCCGTTGCGTTTTAAAGATCTAAGCATACATAGGGACAGATATACAGACAGAGAAAGCGACTTTGTTTTATACTATGTAGTGATATTGACCACAAATATTTTTCTCGTGATTTTCCATAGACATAGTATATACAAGTAGTTATAGACGCGCCACCGAGGGGGTAAGAGAAAGTATATTCATATAAAATTTGGGCAGCATAGGATTTTTTCTCTTTCACTGGTGCCACCCGGTCAGTGATAAGGACAAAGCATGGCACTATTTTCTCTTTCCTCTTATAGGAATCGCAATAAGACTATCTTTCTCTATCAAAGAGTGTCAGGACCTTGTGGTTTTCCCTGATTTTCCTAGTCAAATCTGTTAAGGTTCAGCGGTGCAACCTCAACCACCTTGTTGCTTGCATCGAAAGTCGAAACAGCCCACCAACTACTCTTTGCAGCCCACTATCTGAAATTGAACCTTTGTCCTGTCATCCTGTCACTCGTTATAAAATTTTAAAAATATTTCGAACAGTCAAATTTCAATGTCAAATAAATAAGCGCACAATATTTTTTGCAATATACTAAAGCTTAAATTAATTACAAATAAGTTTTGTAATTAATGTTTATGATTTTATTGGTCGTAAATAATGGATCGGTGCCGGTGCGATGATTACGCGGAGGCCGTGAATAAAATAAAGTTTTACACTGTGGGCACACTTAGACCTGATATTCTGGAGAATTTTGACTGTAAGTGAGATTGTAATATTACGTAGGCTTTGTTCCAAGCCATTTCAAAAAATATATGTACACGACCTTATAAACCTTAAAACCCTTACCTTAGAAACGTGTAAATAAATGAAACCAGTGAAACCTGTGTCGAAACGTCGGTAAATAAAGGTAACAAAATAAATTCGCGATAGACCCGTTTCTAAATGTGATTCAATATACGTTGGCTTTGTTCCAAGCCGTTTCAAAAAATATATTTACACGACCTGTCAGTGCCTTAGAAACATGTAAAAATATTTTTGAAACATTAACTTCCGTAAAATGTGGCTACTTTGTTCCCCACTGCATAATTGTGCTCCAACAGTTTTTATATGAGAAAACTATATCACAACCTAATTGAAGTGTTACAACATGATAGTATAGTCTGCATCTTCTCAAATGATTTTTACGTCTAAGACCCTAATCTGTTAAACAAAAGCTATTGTTTCTTTTGTGTTAGCGCCGTTAGCGGTCGGCCATTGTGTGCCATTGTTCGACACAATGGCACGCGCCGTGGCACGCGTTTAGAGGCTGTCAAAGAGAAGGCAGACGACCGCGAAATATGGTAATTGCTCCACCGACAAGAGATATATGATGATGATGACAAAAACTTTTAAAATTTAAAAATTTATAACAAAGTAGGCAGTGTAGGCACAGGCACATTTTACGGTAATTCTTTGTTTCCGCTACCTAAATAATGTCTGTATGAAATAGCGATTAGACCGCATATTGTCTGCCTCTTTTACTAAGTTGCATCTTTGCCAATAAAGAGTATTCTATCAATCAATATCAATCCATCTTTTCCCAGCCAGAGATTTCGTAGTCCACTGGAACCGCCAGACGCCGAGCTACGAGGACTTCAAGTTCTCGAAGCCGAAGGCGCGCTCCGTGCACACAGGCGAGAGGGACCCGCTGTCGTACGAGGACCGCAGGATCGAGCACATGTGGTGCTGCTACATGACGCCCGTTAGGAAGTGACCAGGTCAGAATGACGCGTTTTTCTGGACTATTAATTCCATTAAAAATTATAAATGTATAGTCTGTCAAAGTTGAGTTTGGGGCAATGGGGAAAGACGACAATAAACGTTAAACTTTCAATATACGAGCTCGAGGCCGAAAGCGCGCACCGTGCACACAGGCGAGAGGGACCCGCTGTCGTACGAGGACCGCAGGATCGAGCACATGTGGTGCTGCTACATGACGCCCGTTAGGAAGTGACCAGGTCAGAATGACGCGTTTTTCTGGACTATTAATTCCATTAAAAATTATAAATGTATAGTCTGTCAAAGTTGAGTTTGGGGCAATGGGGAAAGACGACAATAAACGTTAAACTTTCAATATACGAGCTCGAGGCCGAAGGCGCGCTCCGTGCACACAGGCGAGAGGGACCCGCTGTCGCACGAGGACCGCAGGATCGAGCACATGTGGTGCTGCTACATGACGCCCGTTAGGAAGTGACCAGGTCAGAATGGCGCGTTTTTCTGGACTATTATTTCCATTAAAAATTATAAATGTATAGTCTGTCAAAGTTGAGTTTGGGGTAATGGGGAAGGACGACAATAAACGTTAAACTTTCAATATACGAGGATTTCAAGTTCTCGAGGCCGAAGGCGCGCTCCGTGCACACAGGCGAGAGGGACCCGCTGTCTCATGAGGACCCAGGTAGCAAAGTTACGTCAGCGACGTCATAATGACGTTATTTATACGTCATAATGACGTAACGGACGTCATAATGACGTATAAATGCTACCTGATAGGGACCGGAGGATCGAGGACATTTGGTGCTGCTACATGACGCCCGTTAGGAAGTGACCAGGTCAGAATGGTGCGTCTTTCTGGATTGTTTCCATTACTAAAAATATAAATTTGTAGAGGTGTCAGGTATGATAATACGATAACACCACCATACACACCACCAGTTGTCATATTGTGTCACTGCAGGCATTCTACATTTTTTTCTTTACCGTTATTGCCAGAAATTATGAAATGGATGGGTATTATTCTAGTAAATAAAGTAAAAATATCGAAGTCGCAAAATAAATTTTGATTTGATGCAAATATAGTTAACTTTTTCGAATTAGGTACAAAAAAGTTAAAATTCCGTTTCCAAATGGGTTATATGACATTAAAACACAATTCCAATTTTTATCGATATTAGTTTTTTTTCCAATCAATTTGTAATAAAGACTAATAAAGATTTACGGCTGGAAATTGTAACACAGTTGTAAACGGCGGCTAAAGAATGATGTCTTTGACGGCGCGGGCATTTTTTTTTGTTTTTTTTTGTTTTTTTTTTTAACCTGACTTGGGCTCTATGGCACTAGGGCCATTAGAGCGGTAGGACTGTGTGGGGGATGGTAGCCTGGGGAAAATCCAGGACCCTTCCGCATCACACGAGACGGTTTTGCTACGCTGGAATACTCCTAGAGAGTTTTCGCGAGTTGTCTGATTGGTTTTATATAGGTATAGGAAAAGTTTTCTAATATTTTTGTTTAATATGTTAACGCGCAGTGTGCAAGCCCTGTTAAGTTAAACCTAACTACATATGTACTTAATTGGCGTATGTTTTTTCAGAGGTACAGGAGCAAACGCATTTTGTTTCGTGTATTACAAATCACAACTTCCTGTATAGGCGTTCAAATTCGACGATTATTTTTCTGGGTATATTCTTGACCATTTGTTACAGAAACGAAAATCGCGTTTATAGATAGATACGGGATAGCGGTAGACAATTTCATGGAATGCTCCTACAAAACAAAATGCGTAGTGATCTAGGTTCTATCTATCCTGATGAGAAGAAGAACCTACTAGAAAATGTTCTTGCTTATTGACATAATCTCATAAGTGACCATCTATTCTATAATGCGTGTCTATAATAGGGGATATTACTGCAATTTTCTACTACCAGAGTGCAGGACTAGCCTTTTTAGTAAACCATAGAGAAATGTATACATACTGGACCTTTAGCAGGTTTTTGACAAGTTTTCAGAGATAATAAAATATGACATTGATGCATCAAGTCAAGGCGGTTCGTTTATGGATGGTATAGAAAGGATGCCAATCTCTTATTACAAACCCGATAGGGTTTCACGGCACTTTTCTGTCTGATGTAATGTAAGATTTTAATATAGAATAAATAATAATATGGCAGAATTGTTGCAAAAGTGACCGCTTTCAGCTTTAAATAATAGTTCCTAATCTCTCCGGTGGCGCTAGTTAGGCTCTGGGACATGAGTATAACATGAACCATATAAGGCAACAAATAACCCGACCAAATTACGTAGGTTGTTTTTAGTAGTATTTCGGTGTATGGTGGCGCCGCCTAATTACTGTTTTTTGATGGACACTTTTCATACATAGAGATTTGGCTCCTTTGTATAGTCTCCATGGGTTCGTTCACAGAGAAACGCGAAACGCGAATCCGAAATTTCGCTATCTGCCTCTTTATCGTCCAAGAGCGTCCGTGCAAGAGTGACAGAGATAATGAAATTTCCATTTTCTTGTTTCGCGATAGACCCTCAGATTGCGTCGGATTGTTGTAATTTAAATAATAGATTACTTAAATCATAGAGTAACTTATACTAGAGTGGTACTGTCATAGTAAATTTTGTAACCCCAGTAAATTCACTGCCATCTGTCGACACACTTTAAAACTAAAAATGAAGATTTATAAAAATACGATAAAATGTATTTAAATATGGATATTTTTTTATTTGCATTAATTATTTTTATGATTTTGACCCATGTTCTTTCACTGATATGCGTTTAAATTGTTAAATAACAAACGAAACCGTCAACGCCATCTATACGACAGTAGGCCAAAGCTAGTAGCGCCCTCTGAACGAGAATCAAATTTTCTTGATTTTCGAGGCACGTTTTTTCCTTAGACTGTATCCATCTATTACGGAGTTATATCTATCTTTACTTAAATTGAGCATGTTATGAACTTTCTTATGTTGTTGTTATATTTTATTATTGTATCAAATCTACTGCGGATGGTGTACCGAGACAAACCTTACTGGTTTAACGGTACTTTTGTAATTAAGTTGTATATTATGTGTATTCCCTATTGACTATGCGTTAGTAATAATCGTATTAAAAGGCGTTAAAGATCTAATCATAGCCCGTCAAAATCACATTGCTGATTTCATAACAAAGTCAAGCGCCAAACATCCTGCAGAACACGTTCTCTAGCTGTCCCCAGTTTGATTCTTATCAGATGTAACTTTAGCGCCTAGGGTCATGAATATGATTATTTATATCGTACCTACCCTATTTATACATTCAAGAGCTATGAAAACTGATATTCTGTGTGGAAATCTCCAGATGATGGAGCTCGTAAAAAGTTTGTAAGCATTTTAATTTAATAACGGAATTTATTTGAATAGGACCTATTCTTTCGTGGAAGCTGGCTAGGCTATGCTGTAATCTACTAAAAAAAACCGGACAAGTGCGAGTCGGACTCGCCCACCGAGGGTTCCGTACTTTTTAGTATTTTTTGTTATAGCGGCAACAGAAATACGTCATTTGTGAAAATTTCAACTGTCTAGCTATCACGGTTCATGAGATACAGCCTGGTGACAGACAGACGGACATACAGACAGACGGACAGATGGACAGACAGACAGACGGACAGACGGACAGAGAGACAGACGGACAGACGGACAGCGGAGTCTTAGTAATAAGGTCCCGTTTTTACCCTTTGGGTGCGGGACCCTAAAAAAGTGTGAAAAAAGCGACGCGACGGCTCAAACCAAGCGTTCGGGAACACATCGGGTGTATCAGTATGGGAAATCATGCATAATGCCTTCACAGTCGTCGCGCCGCACTTGACGCGTTTCAAATTTTGCTCTCATTACACTACTTTTATGGATGTAAGAGTTAAAAAGGTTGTTTGTAGACAGTTCGTTTACTATGTGTAAATCTTATTAGGTACGAGTTAAGACCGTTCCATCGCTTTGCCGCTGTCACTGTCACATTTCGCAAGAAAGAACGGGAAAGATCATACGCGCCAAGTGTCAATTTTGATCTAATTTTGTCGATTTTTATTTATTTTAAAAACGTTACCTTACAATATCGAAATTCGAAAGCTATGAAATTACTATTTAAGTTAAGATTGTTTTTTCTTCTTTTTGTTGTTTATAGTATCACATAATAAATAACCTAGTAAAGTAGGATTAAAAGTCCGAGTTAGAGGTTACTTTGGGAATTAATTGTATCGAACGAAGTGTCGTAATTCGTGTATCGGAAGCTATGTTGTTAAAGATAATATAGTCAAGATGATGGCAAGAGGCCCGATGGGATGTCCTTGGTTCCTTGGAGCTTGGGACGGATGTTGGTGTGGGATGCTACCTGCGTAGACACACTGGCACCATCCCACCTCCAACGGACTAATGTAAAAGCGGGCGGAGCGGCGGAAAGCGCCGAAATTTTAAAACGTAATAAATATAAGAGCCTCGGTAGAGAGTATCATTTCGTTCCATTTGGAGTTGAAACTCTAGGTCGATGGGGTCCCAGCGCGCATAAGTTGTTTGCAGAAATCGCGAAGCGTCTGGTTGACGTAACTGGTGACCGAAGAGCTGGCGGCTTTCTCGCACAACGTATCAGCATTGCGATACAGCGGGGAAATGCCGCCAGCATCCTTGGTACAATGCCTCAAGGGCCTATTTTAGATTTAAGCTAGTTATTAATTTCGTTTACGTAGTACCACTGTATATATCTTGTATGTAAATAAATTTGTCAAGAACTACATATATTTTTTCCACGTCTACGAATATCAACGCCTCTTAGAAAAACATGATCATATAAGGAGATTTTTCGCCTTCTGGCTCAGGGAACCGCCTTAAGGTCTAACAATACAATACTCAGTTAAGTGCGTTGCTGTCGGTATGGTCAGACGTGGTCTTTTAAACTTGTTAGAGATTTGGATGGAAGAAACTTGAAACCGAAGGGAAGAATCAAATCGCGTATCACATACGACTCATCGTTTAATTAAACAAAGTATTTCGATAGCTAAAATTTTCATTCCCTTCACTATTCACGAGAAAATCTTCGATTCGAGTTATTTTGAGTGAGCTCCAGAAAATCTGTAAAATTTTGCTGCAGAGTTTCGTTAAACTGAGTTGAGGTTCTATGAATATGACTTAAAAATGCATATTTTTGTGTAAATATTTCCTGGATTTTGTTTCATATGATATGACGATATAATACTAGGTATATATATACTATATAGTACACTATATACTATATCGTATATACTAGCTCTCGAGCTTAAATTTTACCTGCGAATATTTCTTGATTGATGTATCCTTTTCTGTATTATTTGGGCGCCTTTCTTTACCCGAGCTTTCCACTTGCTATCTTTTCAAGTGGACGTATTTTATCTACAATCGTTTTTAGGGTTCCGTACCCAAAAGGTAAAAATGGGACCCTATTACTAAGACTCCGCTGTCCGTCTGTACGTTCGTCTGTCCGTCTGTCTGTCTGTCACCAGGCTGTATCTCATGAACCGTGATAGCTAGACAGTTGAAATTTTCACAGATGATTTATTTCTGTTGCCGCTATAACAACAAATACTAAAAACAGAATAATATAAATATTTGAATGGGGCTCCCATACAACTTTTTCCGTATCGGTACGGAACCCTTCGTGCGCGAGTCCGACTCGCACTTGGCCGGTTTTTTCTAATTTAAACCTCAACATTCCTATATCTATGACACTTCATAAACAAGGTTCTCATCAAACTCACATGAAGCACTTTACAAGTCAAATAAACGCCGTATTTCTGAGTTTAAAACAACATTAAAGCTAGATAACATATTTTATTAGGAAATAATTAGATGGCATCTTAATACCTGGTGATGGAATCCAGCACAGAATGTTACTATTTGATGTATTCACTGATTTTTGAGACACACACGACGCTTCCGGATGCCCTTTAATTTCAGAAAGACCTTATTCTTATTTCTTTCTAAGAAAGTGTTACCGTTATGATTTTTAAAACAGGGCTAGTCTAGCAACCGAGTTTACAGTGCGACATAAAATTGTGGAATTTAAACAAAATTGAACTAAAAATTTTCCATACTAAATTGTTGCCATGTTTAAGCATTTTACGCCAAAAATGTTACGTAAGGAAGTGGCGCCTTCAATAATTTTCTACGATTTCTTGTCGGACTAATTGTTCCCATTTTAAATCTTTAGATTTCATTAATTAGTTTAAACCACTTCAAACCATGGAGATTATATAAAGGAGCCAAATCTCTATGTATGAAAAGTGTCCATCAAAAAACAGTAATTAGGCGGCGCCACCATACACCGAAATACTACCAAAAACAACCTACGTAATTTGGTCGGGTTATTTGTTGCCTTATATGGTTAATGTAATACTCATGTCCCAGAGCCTAACTAGCGCCACCGGAGAGATTAGGAACTACTATTTAAAGCTGAAAGCGGTCACTTTTGCAACAATTCTGCCATAAGAGATTGGCATGCTTTCTATACCATCCATACTTCAAACTGTCAAACAGCTTCTGTGTAACACGGTTGGTGGCATAATAAGTCAGTTAATTACACATAATATAAATATACGGTAGCAAAAGGACTAAATATCTAGATGCCTTTTTACACTTGACAATAAAGTTCGTGTTCACATATTGTCTATCACTGTACTCAGGTATACAAAAAGGCCACATTTTTGGTTACCATTAGATATTTATATTTTTTATTTATATTTATATTTATTCAACATTACATGTCATGTGCATTACAAAAGATGTTAGTTACAGGTAGTTGGTACATGACACCCTGATAGGGCACAAAATGCTAACACCCTGATAGGGCACAAATAGCAAATATATAACCTTTGAGCTGAATCCCAAAGCGTCAAGGGGGCTTGGAGTCGCTACCTCCCTGTTTGTGCCACATATGGCCACATTAAGGATTAACGCAATAACGCAGAACCGATTGCGATTATAATACAATATATCTAGATGTGATATGCCAGCCCAGATATCTTGAATTTTTAATAGAAACAACATCATGCAAGTAGGCTATTTATCTGCATAAGTCCTCGATAATTAGACGCTCATACTAAAATACTTGAAAAATGCGCAAACCTTGATCTGTCACTAGCAAAATGCTACCTATTAAAAAACCGTGTCGCCAGCCAAAGGCAAGTATGTATAATGTATTAGTAAGCGCGGGTGGCCGTTCGATACGGATCCGATATTATCTCGATATGAGATTTCTCGATCCCCTTAATTACTCTTAATGGGACCCGAGAACGGCGCGAAGCTTCTTTGAAACGCTTATGATTTCAATGCGTGAGGTAAACTTACTAAAACTTCATGATCACTTATTTAAGAAATTATTAGCTCAAAATTCTACCTTGCGCTATGCATTTAAAGTGTATAGTTGAATAGTAAAAATACAGAGATGAGAGCTTTCGAAAAGTATCTGAAAAAAGCGACAAACATATCTAAACGGCCAAATTATGTCGCTACCGTCGCAAGCTGACACAAATGTTGATACGCGGCCACCTTTTCGTATATTCTCAATGCTTGTACGAGAAAAGCGAGTCGATTTCTCGACCTTGATCAGTAACAACTATTCGTAATCGGAGAACGTTCTTAAACTGGCTAGACTGAGCACTTAACATATTCACGCTTAAAACATGATTAAAATGACACCTTTATATCCGTCGCTTACCTTCTCCTCTCGTGTGGATCAATATCCAGTGTAAGTGTAATTTTCAACTTAGCTTAGTAGCTGTGTACAGTAGACGATATATTTACATTTTTCGCCTTATTGCAAAGGAGTAAGGTGCACAAGTGTAAATATATCTTTCACGTTGACTGTACAGTAAGGTCAGATTATACTGGTTAATTTTACTAGTCGTGTAAAGGAATTTAGTTCCAGTTTAAGCCGCCCGTACTATAAAAGTTTGTGTACCCGGTAGATAAGTCGGCATTTAGTCGGCTTCTCCACTTGTTTATTGTCAATCGTTTAGTTTAATTAAGATCTGAGTTGTGGAGGTCGGTAATCGGATACTTCGATATTGTGATACGGTTCTTAAGGTCTAGTTTTGTTGTGTTGTGGTGGGAATCTAGTTCAGCGGTCTATGACTCTATGAGCATTGATAAACTTACTACTTACTTACTTTACTTTATGAAGTAAAGTACTTGTGTAAGTAAGTGTAAAAATATTGACCTGGTATTTGAGCATTTTTTTATAGGTATAATTATTTATGAACTAAACCATAGAGTAACTTATACTAGAGCGGTACTGTCATAGTAAATTTTGTAACCCCAGTAAATTCACTGCCATCTGTCGACACACTTTAAAACTAAATATGAAGATTTATAAACATACGATAAAATTTATTTAAATATGGATAAATGATTTTCTTTATTTGCATTAATTATTTTTATGATTTGACCCATGTTCTTTCACTGATATGCGTTAAAATTGTTAAATAACAAACGAAACCGTCAACGCCATCTATACGACAGTAGGCCAAAGCTAGTAGCGCCCTCTGAACGAGAATCAAATTTTCTTAATTTTCGAGGCACGTTTTTTCCTTAGAATGTATCCATCTATTACGGAGTTGTATCTATCTTTGACTAAACTAAATATTTTCCATTATAAGTTCTTAGCAAAATGTTACAAATTTTAAATTACGATAAACTAGGAATTCGGAATAGCGCCACTGATACAATGCAATATGATCTTTCATATGTGCTATGTTAACATTATGTCTTATTACTTATACATTGTTGAGAAACTGTACTTCTGAAAAGATGAAGAACAGAATGGACGAAGAACGCTTTGATACCCGCTAGAAATCGTCTTGAACGATGTTTTGCGTACCTGTGTGAGGCATCCTGATGGAAACCCAAGCCTGAAACAAAAAAAAACAAAGTCAAAAATACAGTATATCATAGAACAGTCGTAAGTTATCATTATCTTTCATAACAATCTCCCGCCTAAATTCCAAAGTCAGAAACAACGACATCTTTATCGCACATTTTTTTTTCGTTCACGCTACACAAAGGTAACAACTCAACTGTGACATTCTGCCATGAAAGCGCTCTGTGATTAAAGCTCCCTATTACCCGGCGATAACACGCTTAAATCATAATTTATTCAAATTAAAAATACTTATCAAAATATGATGCGGTACTAAATCAAGAATTAAGTGAGTCGGTGCGTGCCTCGGTGGAAAATCGATGGTATCGGGCGTACGATCACCGTGAAAATCCAAAAAATATGAATACAGAAAGTGCGCCTACACGCGAATATCAGTTTTAAATGCGTGCGAGGCGGGAGCAGCTAGGAAATTGTTTTTCGTGGTGCCTGCGCTTGACCGGCAGCAGCTAGTAATTATTGCCATTATCGGTTGGTTGGTCGCGGTCGCGCAAGGGTTTCTTAAGATATTTTAAATTTCTGTTAGTAGTAGCTGGCCGAAGGCGACAAATCAACTTTTTTACTCAGATAGTTTTCCATGAAAACACAGTGACAGTGTGCTGCCATCAGCACACTGTTTTATAATGCTAATGATTTGCCGGTATTAGGTATAGGAGTTTTTTTTTGTAACAATGGATGTGAAAATGCTCAGAAAAATAAACATCGGATTTTTGGTACATATAATCTAACCTTTATTTATTCAGCAGTTTATATCTCGCGTCTGCGTACGTACTACGTAGAACTTTTTAATCGTAGATCTAACTTCGAACCAAGTTTATTCAATTCCAATCTATCCGTTACAGCTGAGGTACTAGGCTAATTACGTAAGCTACTTACGAACTTACAATTCGTATCTTAATTACCAAAACAAAATTTAACATTAACGTATCATTACGAAAGCCGGCCTCTTATTAATAATGCGTAAAAATAAAAACAATAATAAAAGATCATAATGTTCTCGAAACGGTTGTGGCCGCGCTTGCCCACCATCTGATAGAAGCTGTTTTGCATAACGCCATAACTAGTGAGGGGAAAAATGTATCGAAACTTTTTTTATTTTATTATTTTATTGCAAGTGTTACATTAAACTAGTAGGGTTTTAGTTATTTGATGCTACTGAAACGCTTACGAAGGCATCTTGCTTACTGTTGCTATAGTTTAGTAGATATTTTCTTCTAGGTTAGTAGATATGTTGTAGCCAATTGGTTAAATTAGTTAGCTACTTGTAATTATCTACTCGTTCATTTTGCGAAGGCATCTTGCTTACTGTTGCTATAGTTTAGTAGATTTTTTCTTCTAGGTTAGTACATATGTTGTAGCCAATTAGTTAGCTACTCGTAATTATTCAGCTACTCGTAATTAGGCGCCTAGGCCGTTCATTAAACGCCGACATCTAATGAAATGGCTGAAGAACAACCAGCCAAGTCATTAAGCGCAACGTTTAACCAGATGGCTGAACGTCGTGTAGTCATTTCCTTAAATTGGACATTGATGAATTTATATGTTGCTTCATTTATTTCATTTTTATTTTTTTAGGTTAAACTTTATTTATTTATCTCTTTAATCACTTGGCTGAGTGTAGCAGTCATTTTCAAAGGGCTGACTTTCAATACGCCAAGTTGTCAAACGTCGAGTGAATGCAGTTCAATTAACTGTCGGCCTGGACATCTAATTGGATGCTGGCGTTTAATGAACGGCCTATGCGTTAATTTAGCCAAATGGCTGCGACAGATACATATTTGCAATTTTCAATGTTATCCTGCTTTCAAAGTTATCCCAATGGACTTTACTATTAAAATTAACCTCAGTATTTAAAGGCCAGGTTCAGGTTGTATATGTATGCCCACGTTGCTTTAATCGGTGCCGCTAAATAGCGAATAATGAATGCATTAAAATAACCCTAAGTGGGGGCGAGCGGAACCAAAATATTATAGAGACTGTTTACCATAATGTGATACGACAAAATGCCGAACCACGGTCGGGGGCGAGCTTGGTAACCCTAAATCAAAGAACAATAAGTTACTAATGTTGTTTTAGGGGTACAATTCTACTTCAGTTAGAAACTTTGTAAGTACATACAAAGAGGATATAATAGGATATAGCGGTACTGTCATAGTAAATTTTGTAACCCATGGTAAATTCACTGCCATCTATCGATACACCTTTAAACTAAAAATGAAGATTTATAAAAATACGATAACATGTATTTAAATATGGATAAATGATTTTTTTTATTTGCATTAATTATTTTTATATGATTTTGTCTGTTCTTTCACTGATATGCGTTAAAATTGTTAAATAACAAACGAAACCGTTAACGCTCTCTATACGAGAGTAGGCCAAAGGTAGTGGCGCCATCTGATCGAGAATCAAATTTTCGTGATTTTCGAGGCACGTTTTTTCCTTAGACTCTATCCATCTATTACGGAGTTATATCTATCATTGGTACATATAACATTTAACACACCTTCGCGCTTTGAACACATATTAAATCACATTTATCACACACAAATCTCTGTTTTGACATTTTGCTGGGACGTCAGTTAGCCGCGACCACGACCAGTGAAACCTGTGTCGAAACGTCGGTAAATAAAGGTAACAAAATAAATTCGCGATAGACCCGTTTCTAAATGTGATTTTATAAACTTTGTAAGTACCTATAGTTAGATGTTTTAGCATCAGCTTCGCTCGTCTCATTCACTTTTTGTTTATTTCGTATCATTATGTATTCGTCACTCGTTATTTATTCATCATGTTTGCTTTTTGTCGTTATCTACTTTGGTGACTTTGGTTGAAGACCATGACGAAAAACGAATAAGTCATATTCAGAGGAAATGGGACGGCCGCTTTTCCATACAAACGTAATCCCCATTTTCCTCTCTGGATTTTGACATTATGCAAAATATTTTTGCATAACTAGTTAGTTAGAAATTAACACAACAAATTGTGTAAATTTTAATAACAAAACTTGAGACAGACATATTAAACATATTAATAAACGGGTCACTCACGTATTTTAAGTCGAAAAACCGCGAAGTCTGCGCCGGTCAGTCACCGTCAACCCAAGCTCCTGATGACGCTCCTCGGTACGGAGTGAAACATATTTTTCGACTTAAAATACGTGAGTGACCCGTTATTAATATGTTTAATAAATTGTGTCAAAATATTTTGGCCCAGCTAAATTAAGGGTTTCACTTCTGAATGAGAGATAATAAGCTGAAAACTCGTATACACCTTCGTTATGACGTATTAAAGGTTCTCTTAAAAATCTACGCATAGATCGTGTGCGCGTCAGAAGTTATTCAAGGTCAAATGTCATACAAATCGGTTTTTCGAGGATATCAAAATTTCTATAGCTCCGATGTTATTTACTTGTAGGAAAGAATTGTAGAGCATAAAATTTGCGACAATTAGGTACCAAAAATGTTTTCATGCGATTAGCCGTTTCCGACTCGCACTTGGCCGGTTTATCTATCTTCCTATTAGAACAAATCTTTAAACAGCTATACAACAACGTCCAATCAGAAAAATCCAATTAAACCTTACGGTAATTTCTACTCAATAAAAAAATCATTAATAATGATCTAATTAAGTCGCAAAGCAAAGGTTATCTGTTGCACATCAAACGCACCCTTAAAGAACTTGACGCTTACGCCACTTTAGACTTTATTCTTATGTAACTAGTCCTCAAAATGCCGTAAGTGCTATTGGTATTAAGGGTGTGGTTTATATGAATGCCCTGTGGGTTCTTGGAACGTAAGGGTCACCCGTCAGTGGCCCCACACGGGATATCTTAACCAACGACAGAGTTAAATTATACGCTCCTTTACACTAATAAATCTGATGGCGGAGGCTGCGGAAGGGTTCTGTTGACAATTTGTTTTAATACCACGTCGGTGGCAAGGATACGGCCAAGCAGTCACCGTAGCCTATGGATGCTTGCTACTCCAGGGGAGTTGATAAATAACAATAAAGTACAAGACAGTTCTATAGTTAGACCAAGAGAAGTCTACAGAGATTTTGACAACACACGCAGTGCCAGTTTTTTTTTTCTCATCTGGCTTTTACTCCCCGCAATTTTGCACAGGGTGAATTTGCCAATGTCGGTTTTTTGACTTTCACGCGTGAGGAGAATTTTCGGTATTCTTGGGAGGATGCATGTGGTTGGGAAAACCTAAAAACAAATAATTGTTATGAACATCACAGACAAACACATGACGAATACAAAAATTAGCTGAAAAGCGGGAAGTGGGTGACAGAACGTTAATAGTGCCAACATGAAGGAAGTGGAAGAGAAGAAAACGATATATAAATTAAATATGAAGTATAGAATAAAACATAAATAATCAGTGCCAGTGTTATTTATGCGTCATAATTTTATAGAAGTTTGACGTTTAAAATAACACCTGCACTGCGTGTGCTGTCAAAATCTCTGCAGACTTTTCTTGGTTTAACTCTACTAAGTCTTAGTAACTATAGTCAATGTCGAAACTGCATGGTGTGCGAAGGACACTAATTAGTTTAAGCCTTAATGTGACTATATCAACTTAAGGGCCAAGGGCTACGAGCATAGAAAGAAAGAAAGAAAATAACTTTATTTTGCATGAAATATGGTACAAAAGGAGGTCAGACAATATTATACATAAGTAACACATATTTCACCAGCATCTGGCATGCAAAAAACTAAACTTACAACTAGAGCTAAGCTAAGCTAAGCTAGTTTCAGCTCGTCCCTGGTTCAATAGATTTTCTTAGCAAAAGCGTAAACAAATGGTAATTTTCTTCTACTTACCTATAATGCAATATGAATAAAGAGTTGATTGTCGTATTAATTTATAAATTATTTTAACATTACTAGACGAAAAACCAAAAAATCCACATAAACCACAACCCAACTTACCCAACCTTCAATACCAAAAAAAGAAAAGCCATCATCGGAAAACCCTCGCGGTACCCCAACAAAACGTACCTAAACGCGATCGCAGTGGCGATTGCTGTTAAAAAACAAACTAGCCAGCTGATTAGCATAAAGCGACGCCTCGGGACCCCCCACGGCTGCTCTCTCAATTAAGTTACTTGTCTTTTCGCGCCGTGTGCGTCCCGCTTTATCGGGTGTCGTGTGGGCAGCCCTTTATTTTCAGAGGGAATTTTATGCTATTTTTTTTAAACTTTTTGCGAAGCTGAGTTGTTTTGCTGCGGAAGTTTTGTTGATCAATGACTGCTCTGGGTTTGACAATTTTTTGTATGTTGTGCGATTTGCGTAAAAATTTTCAGAAAGACCAGGTATTATGGCATTTTTGGTCCTTTTGTTAAGTTCTTGAGTGCCAAATTTCAAAGATATACGGCCAAATTTTCATAAAATAATTTCGGAATCTTTAAAAACGGATTTTTCAAAGCATATATGTAAATATGTAAGATAACGTTATGTTGTTAAACAACATTTTAGCTACAAATTTTATTAAAATAATTTTCGAGCACGCCTTAATAAGCGAACATTGCTTCATCTTAGTGTTCCATTGTCTACTCCAAAGTATAGTATAAAATATAATTATTTCTAACTGAAACCCGGCGCGATCTGTCGCGCGATTGGTCCGGGAGGTGAAAATTG
This sequence comes from Cydia strobilella, assembly GCF_947568885.1. Classification (NCBI taxonomy): domain Eukaryota; kingdom Metazoa; phylum Arthropoda; class Insecta; order Lepidoptera; family Tortricidae; genus Cydia; species Cydia strobilella. Next base: position 27,420,227 of record NC_086042.1, read on the forward strand.
CGCAAACGCTACACGGGCAGAGGGTGGTCTCGCTGTGTGGCGATGCAAATGCGCGCTATCGCCGCCCGCGCAGGCCCGGGCCGCCGCGCACACCGAACATAGCGCCTACGTCGAAAATCGAAACGTTATCTGCCCCTTTATCTCTTGCATATTCGAGCGATAGAGAAGTAAATGAATAACGAACGAATTGATTCGCGGTAAGCCCTCATAGCTGAAGCCTCATACGTGATGCTACACGGCAGAAGATGGTCTCGCTGTGTGGCGATGCAAATGCGCGCTATCGCCACCATCGCAGGCCAATGCAGCCGCCGCGCACACCGGATAGTAAAAGATGCCGCATTATAGGATGGAAGGCGAGTGCGCTACTCCTCCTCACCGGAGAAAACTGAAGCCGGCTCATTGCCGCGTGATCGGATGGAAGGTGTCACACTCACACCACAGCTATGGTGAATATACATCAAATTATGTAAAAATATTTTCTACAATGTCAACATCCAGATCCAGAGAGGAAAAATGGGGATACGTTTATGAAGCGGTCGTCCCTTTTTCTCTTAAAGATTGTCGACAAATTCGACCAGAGTTATAGTATGAATCTTCCCAAATGATTTTTACGCCTAAGACCCTTAGTGGCACCTGAGTGGCACGCGCTCAGACACAAATAGCCGACCGTTCAGAGAAAAGAAACAATGGCTTTTGTTTAACATATTATGGTTTATGGTCTGAAATCTATCGTGAAAATTCATACTATACCGCATTCGCGTTACAGTTGTTACTTGTTACAGTTCGGTGTGCGCGGCGCCCGCGATCCGGTGCCTTGTTAAATAGTTTAATGGTAATGAAGATATATACACTAGCGCCTGATAAAGCGATGCGATTAATATCTCGTTAATACGGTCTACTATTTGCATATAGTCAGCATTTATAATAAACGCGAAAATATCGCATTTTTTTGGTGGTTGTTACGCGGCTAATTAGATGACCCAATAGTGAAACTGCCACCTGACACATTGAAAATGTCTTCGTCTGTGTTTATATTATTATTATAGATCAATATTGTGTTTGTCGGAAAATACCATTTTCAAAACACTTCTTTTTGAGAATGTGAACTGATCGAGGGTGTCCTTGGCTATAATTGAAACAAATACCTAAGCGTTTTTATTTATAAATTTCATACAATGCGGCTCTGCCAAAATAAGTTCTTGAATATTATAGGTATTATATAAATATTTGAGCCAAAAATAAACACAACCTTCTCAGTACTATCTTATACCTTTAAACGAGCAATTCTTGTATAGGTATATTTATATATTTCGGCGACCTCGGAAACGGCTCTAACAATTTCGATAAAATTTGCTATATGTGGGTTTTCGGGGGCGTAAAATCGATCTAGCTAGGTCTTATCTCTGGGAAAACCCGCATTTCTGAGTTTTTATATGTTTTCCGAGCAAAGCTCCCAGATATTATTATATTATATAAATTATATTGCAGTTAAGGATCATTGGGTTCATTTGGGTAAATTCGAAAACGGGTGAAGTAATTTTGAAAATTACTAATAAGTATCTACTAAACCAGAAACATTATACTTTGGCAACACTTACGCTACTGCAAGTACTGCAACGCTTACCAAAGTATCTTGCTTACTGTTGCAATAGCAGGTAATTCTGCTAGTTTAATATATATTTTTTAATTATCCCGTTTTCGAAGTTACCCCAATACACTTTATCACATTTGTCCAAAAAACATGGTCCTAATTGCTAAAAACGATCCGTTGATGCTCAGTTTGATCTCTATTAGATATCGTTAGATTCCCAACTATCTGAAGAATGATCAGCGTTTATACGCTATCCTGTGAGACATCGGTACAAAATATATGTTTAATTTGATTTGAATAAATTCTGCGTTGGCCAGTTTGATGGGTCTTAATTATAGACATAGTATAATCATACAAGTAGTTATAGACGCGCCACCGAGCGAGCGGGAGTAAGAGAAAGAATATTCATATAAGAGCAGTATAGGATTTTTTCTCTTTCACTCTTATAAGTTTCGGTATTTTGCCATCGCCTCAATGATGCCACCCGGTCGGTGATAAGGACAAAGCATGGCACTTTTTTCTCTTTCCTTTTATAGGAATCGCAATAAGACTAACTTTCTCTATCATAGAGTGTCAGGCCCTTGTGTCTTAATATTGTGACTTTCCAACGGCTGTCACCTGTAGTGTCACATTTTTACTACGTTGTCGCCATTTAAAAGTGGCTACTGGGAGTACTGGGTAATTCTATTATTTCAAATAGAGCTATAGTTGTACAGTCGTGTAAAAATATGAGTGCACGCACACATCTAACTTAAAAAAACCGGCAAAGTGCGAGTCGCACTCACGCACCGAGGGTTCCGTACTTTTTTAGTATTTGTTGTTATAGCGGCAACAGAAATACATCATCTGTGAAAATTTAAACTGTCTAGCTATCACGGTTCATGAGATACAGCCTGGTGACAGACAGACGGACAGCAGAGTCTTAGTAATAGGGTCCCGTTTTTACCCTTTGGGTACGGAACCCTAAAAAACTCCATGCACTATGGCTCTGAACTATATAGTATTAATGAGTATTAGCTGTCACGATATGCAAATCTGAATCAATAAAAAGTCTATTTCATTGATCTATGCGAATTATTGCATATCAACTTCATTGTTATTTATAGAGCTATGCAATTAAACCGAACCGAGAACGGCCCGCGACCGCTATAATTGCGCAGAAATGAAGCGATACGTCACCAGCCCGCAAGAAATACGCGCGTTTGTAATACATTACGCTGCGCAACTTTCGCAAAAACATATCCCGATCTCGCTGATCAGAATCCAAACCTTATGAGCCGCCAATTAGGTCGAATTTAGAACATAATCATTTTATATACGAGGTTGTAAATATTAGGTTTCTTAAACGCTTTAAGGCCATAGCTCTAATTAAGCAAATGCCTGGCATTCGCCCCCGAAATGGCAACAAAAACCGGCAAAGCTGACATCGGGAAATATGGCATAACCGTGCGATTTGCATTTTCGTGCCACATGAAATACTTTGATACCACGGGTTCGTGTGTTTTGAATTTTTTAATGAATCCGCACGAAATTTACATGTTCCGAGCGTTCGGTTGATTAACAAGGTTTTGAGGCTCATTCCGTGATGTGGACAGTCACGGTCACAAGTGTAGCATTTGCACGGTACTTTACGGTAGATTTACTGGGGGCCTAGCCAAGAAAACAAACGTATATCAAATGCCAAACGAAAAGGAAACGGGCTGGCCGATGCTACGAAAAGTCACGAGACTAACAATACATTAGACGTCATCATCATCATGTCAGCCGATAGACGTCCACTGCTGGACATAGGCCTCCCCCAAGGCTCTCCACTCCGACCGATCCTGTGCCGCTCGCATCCACCGAATTCCCGCAACCTTCACCAGGTCGTCGCTCCACCTCGTTAGAGGCCTACCGGCAGTTCGTCTTCCGGTACGCGGACGCCACTCCAGAACGTAGACATTAGACTTTTTTTTTTAAGCCTCCTAAGTGTCCCACTGATGGGCAAAGGCCTCTCCCCTTGATTTCCACGACTCCCGATTTGGTGTTTCCTCCGGCCAGTTGTTCAGGAAGCTGTCCAGGTCATCCCGCCATCTCCGTTTGGGCCTGCCCCGTCCACGCCCCTCTACCGGCATCCACTTGGTTGCTAAGCTAGCCCACCTCTCCGGATGCATGCGGTAGACGTGACCGGCCCAGTCCCATTTGAGCCTAGCGGTTTTCTCGCCTACGTCAGCGATTTTAGACATTAGACATAGACAGACATAATTTTATTGTTATTGTTATTTGTTCAAAAGAAAGCGTTAATGTAAAAATAAAAGGACTAGATGCCATAGGGCATTTTGTAATAGCTGTTTTTCTCCAAATGTCATCCGACATCCGGATGATCCGATACCGGATAGGAAGTGAAAACGCTCTTAAATTAAGTAAATTTTCTCAGTGCTGAATCCGTTTCTAAAATATTGCACTAAGTTGCATTTTGTAGGCTTCTGTGTGCGACGGTAAGTACATAGTAAAATGCTGAACTAATTAATTTCAGGAACGCGTTATCCTGAAGGCCAATCGCACTAGCGTATTTAAATTTAAGACGTCACGGCAACGCTTTAATACTCGTGAATATTATTCAGGCTTTAAATTCAGGTTTTTACATACCTAGTGCATAAATTTTAACTAATGTGGTTTACTTGCTTACCTGAAGCTAAAATGTTGAATATTCTGCGTTTAAATTATTCAATAAAATTAAAGAGTTTAATTACCTCGAATGAATCTTTAAATATTAGGTAAATAACCTACCTGCTCTTCATTTCCATAGCTCTGAGACAAATCTACTGTCAAATTATCATATTTCTCTAAGTAGGTACTATTTTTAGTGTGCAGTTTTAAGTCCCGTTTTTGGTACAGGAAAACAAAAAAAGGTCTATTATGGAGCAAGAATTTTATGGCAAATACGGCCATGCCAACAGTTCGCCGGTGGCAACAATAAAATCAGTAATTAATCATTAAAAGTCATTGCATCGTGTCATTCAAAGCACCCATTTGACTTGCAAGCTCCAATTATACTAAATGTCATTGTCTGACCAATTAGCCAAAGTAAGATGTTTCCCAAAATGCTCGACCACACCAAGTTTTCACGAGCACAATTATTTACAAGCATATAATGAGCGCAGATTGCGTACGCGGGTCATTTGATCGATCAGGCCCAATCGCACCAACCCCTAAGGCGCGTCATTACACTCATTACCAATTATTTAAACAAGATGGCTGACCAAATGACGTTTGCCGTCAGCGATATGAATTGTAGCCGATTTTACGTCGTGCGTGCTGGGGATAAGGGATAATTTATAGTTTGGTAATTGCAGGGTTGATTTGGTTTGGTAACAATGGAAGTTTGCGAATTAAGATTTGAGAAGAGGACACTGTAATTAAACCAGAGACATGTTCAAAGTAAAGACTCGACTCGAAAAGTCTTCATACAAAGTTGTGTTCCTTAGTTGGTTGTAGATAGTGTCGCATAAGTCCCAGAACCATATAGTTTCGTACAACTTTTAGGCTGCGTTTCCACCAGAGATGTGCGTGCAAGCGTAGCGAGGGAAGTGATTCTTAAGAACCAATAGAATCACTTCATTTACCTGTCCTCGCTTCAATTTTCTATTTGCTCCTCAAAAGTCTCAAAACACTTCCCTCGCATGCGAGGTTAATCACATGCGGACTATTGAGGTTACATCCAATTCAGCCGACCGATCAAATGCCGCAATGTACTTAATGAAACTCACATGTGGGTTCTTGCCCCGTCTACATAAGCCCTTTTAATTATAACCCCAAAGAAATAGTTCTAATAGTATTTAATATCATGATATACTTGTATATAAACCACACGTCTTTACTTTAGCCATGTTTCTGATTAAACAACAACAACAACATCTTTGCCAACATCTCTTAGGCCTTAATCTTTAAAGGCTAAGCATAATATTGCTTAAAATCCCTCGTAGTAGTTTATTTACTAATGTAGAATTAAGATGAGGAAGAAAGCTTCTTCAGTGAGCTAAGTCATTAAGGTATGATTATGATTTATTACCAGGTAATCCTTGGGTAATACCGAAGGTGCAGGTCCCATATTCTTTAAGTACGTGTCACTGCACATTTCGTATGAAGACATGTACTTGGGTGTAATCAACTAATCACTACATAGTATAAAACAAAGTCGCTTTCCGCTGTCTGTCTGTCCCTATGTATGCTTAGACCTTTAAAACTACGCAACGGATTTTGATGCGGTTTTCACCTATCAATAGAGCAATTCTTGAGGAAGGTTTTAGTGTATAATTTGTAAAAGTTTTGTGTAACCCGTGCGAAGCCGGGACTGGTCGCTAGTTAATTAAAATTCCAACACACTATAACGGTATTTCGTATATTTTGTTTTTGGGAAATCTGTCTACGATCAATATTCTAGCTAAACCTGTGCTTGTGGGTTGTTTTATTTAAAGTTCTTTATTCTTTATTGTATTGCTAGAATATTGTAGATTTCAGATTTGGAAATTTTTATGTTAGGTATTTCTAATTTTCTACTCAGAACGTGAGTACTAGCATTCGATCGTAATAAAGGATGAAAAAGTGTTTTTGTAAAAATTAAAATAATATACAGAATACAAATATCTTTATTCAGTAATAATTATAATAAAATTTTAAAGAAAATGGCACTTATAGCGTTTAATAAAATAATTTGATTTGTTCCCAAAGTTGTGTACTTAGGTATTTGAAATTGTTATAAATTAAAGTCCTCTCCCGATTCTCAGCAAAAATTACTGTCGGTGATTTTTTCAGTGAAACAACTGATGGACATGTAAATTTTGCAAGTCGTGATGGTAAAAGCGTGAAACATTTGCGATTAAATTAGTTAAATCATTATTAACCAGTTGCCAATTGACTTCCCTGATTGCTCCCCCTAGCTGTCTCATAAACACCTTCGCAAATTGTCAAATTTACGCAAAACGTCAAGCGTCCGGCGGCCGGCGGCTTCCAACCATAATAATTTAACAGTCAATCAACACCTTAACACCTTTCCAATAGGATCTAGAATTAAAATATCCACCTGCAAAATCGCTGAACTTTTTTGCACATGGCACCTTTCTCGTTTCTCTTCCGTCTTAAGCAAATTCGGATAAGAGAGAAAGTGATGGTGTTTCCAATCAGAAGGCGTTCGGATCGCGTCACTAATTATACTGAATTGCAGGGCGAGAGTTGTGAAGGTGCGAAAATCGGATGTTGGGGGGTTATTATGCAATGTTTAAGGCGTTTGGGAGCAATTTGGGTGCTTTAGCGCTGTTCGCGAGCGATAGCTGTCATTATATGTAGGGATCCCTTGTCATTGAGTTTTCGCGGTAGCGCGGTGGGTACTAAATTGTAAAGTAATGATGCAATTTAATTTTTAAGCCAGAGGCTAACGAGACAAAAATCGATCCATCCAGATTTTACTGTTGGTATGATTCTATTCCTCCTGAGAACCAGAAGCATTTGTTTTGTTTTTGAATTTGGAACCTTTAGTTGTTCAACAAAAGTTTCAAATAGATTGTGGAATATGTACAAAAATTTGTACGTGGGGTCTTAGGAGGTTAAGTGTTTTTTTAAAATAAGAAATACGATATTTATTAGTTTTATAACATACATTAATTGGGGTGTGCGAAATCGCCAATCCGCACTGTGCTAACGTGGTTGCCCACGTTTCCACGTGCAGTGGAACGTAAAAGTATATATCGTGATGATCTGATGATGATACAATGGTTTACATGATATACAGGTTGTCCCTAGCCATTAGACAAAGCCGAAATGTACGTATGCATTAGGGTATTTAGAACCAGTATACAAAGTATCATAACAAGAGAAATTAAGAACTTACGATTTTTTACTTTTGAGCAGCCTGTATGTGTTAGTAGCTCCTGAGGTAATAAATAGTATGAAACTTTCTTCGACCTTTTTGATTTTCCTTTTTTATTTATGACACTAATATGATTCTGACTTTTGACAAATGTCATCATCGCCGCATATTTTTGAACAAATTGTTAAAAGCTCTACCAATGATTAATCACTAAATACATTTTGTTTCTTTTCGCTGTTGAATTTTGGAAATACCTTTTGTTTAAAATTTTATTTTTTTATTTTGTTCTTTAAAAAAAAATTATTAACGTTAGATCATTCCTGAGTAGTAACCCTGTTGTAGTGGGATTTCAGGGTTTGTCCAATGGCTAAGGTCACCCTGTATATACATAGTCTATTTTCATGAATTTTCGAGTGAATGCCTGCAGAAAATTGCAGTATGATAGATTTTTGCCGCTACTGTATAACTGAATAAATGTATGGCTCCGGCATTTCGCAAAAAATCCAAAAACTGTATCGACAAAAAAATATATTTAAGTAATCATTCTGTTCTCAAATTTTCACGAAAATCGGCTGAGAATTGCAGTGGAGAACATCCGGACTTACGAAAGCATTTTTTCCCAAGCTGAAACGGAGACCTTCGCTAACGCTCGGTCAATTAAGGGTTCAATACTTTCGGCCTAGGCTAGGGTTTATTGTAGACTAACACATGTATAACACATTATACTCTAGTAAGTGTTGCATTATGCAAAGATTAAATTTAATCATTTAATGTTTCATTATTGGGTTCATGATAGTTTTTTAACGTAATATTTATTTATTTATTTTTAACTTTATTGCACAGTAAAAATTGTACAAACGGCGAAGTTAATGCCAGAAGGCATTCTCTACCAGTTAACCCTCGGGCTAAACAGAGATCAATCAGTGATTGTGAATATGATTGTATTGCATTGCAAAGAAATATAGATCGTTAATAAGTTTAGAAACTATAATAAGCCTTAGTTCAAAATCAAATGATTTTATTGTGTTACCAAAATTTGTCAACGTCGGAGGTAAATTTAAAACTTATGTTACGCGATTAAGTCCCGTCGTTGTGAATAATAACAAAATTAGTCAGTTTCAATTTAAGATAGGTACCTAAGTACCATGAATGTAAGTGGGTTAGCGTAAGCTTACAGGAAATTGATACAATATATTGTATATGGGTAAATGTCGTAATAACGTGAAATCTATTAAATGTCGACTAATTATAACTCAATTAAGGTCTTTACTATGTAAAATTTACAGTCAAGTGTAAAAATAAGGGGACCTACATCCAACTTATTCAAAAATATCTCCCATAGTTCTTAATTCGCTGACATAAGAGCTATGGGACATGTTTTTGAGTATGATGAGTGCACCCATATTTTTTACACTTGACTAATTTTTTTTGCATTGCACCCATAGCCTCCTAAGACCCCGCGTACAAATTTTTGTACATATTCCACAATCTATTTTGAACTTTTGTTGAGTAACTAAGGGTTCCAAATTCAAAAACAAAACAAATGCTTCTGGGTCTCAGGAGGAATAGTAGAGCAAAGTGGAAAAAGAAGATGCGTCGGGCAGATCTCGTTGATGTCTTTCCTTGAGACGTAGCCGCTGAGGCAACAAAACAAATACTATTTTGTGAATATATCATTGGAAATATTGGAATACTGTATTTTTTTTAACATTTCATCTTAAAATATGTAGTTTGAGTTCTTAAATTATAAGTAAGTATATCAAGGATAAGATTCACTAGACATACTAAAATAAAATCGATGCCGGCGGACAATTAATTAAAGGAACTAATGTTTAGTGAAATTTGTTTAATTCGCTTAAGGTTAGGTTCATCGTAAAAGTTTTTGCACAATAATTTAAAGTAATCGTAGTAAAATACCAATAAAAAATATATATTAGTGGAGACATCAGATACAAAATTATTTCAAATTTTCCTACCTTTCCAAGCACAATGACGTAAAATCAGCAATTTTCACCAATTATAAACATAGTTCAAACCACAAAACAAAGTCCAAAATAATTCATTAATAGTCAAAACACAATTCGAAAACACTGTCCACTAACAAACTAGTTAAAATTCACGAAAAAAAGTTGCCTCGTATCTAACGCACTGGCAGATTAGAAAAGAAAAACTTTTTCAAATTTGGAATAGGATCGTCTCGGTTCGGTCAGTCGGCCAGCGCGCGGCGTGGCGTAGGGCCGTGGAGCGTGTGGCGCGGCGCGGCGTGTCGGCCGTGGCAGCCCGTCGCCCCGCCCACGGGTGGGGGCTACACCTCTCGGCTTCTTCACACTTACCGTACCTACTAGTTACGCCGGCTTACGTTGAGCTATGAGCGGCCGTGTGAGAGCTTTTATATTTACCTACTTGTAGGTTTTGGTATGAAAATTATATTTATTTATTTTCTATTGATGAACATCAGAAAATAATGGTACCTACATTGGGTACACAACGTATGTGTGTGTAAAGTTATTCCTAATTTAAAACCAATACCTACTGCTGAGGATTTAAACTTATATTAACCTTATGTATTTTTGTATAAAATTGAGCATTACACATAATAATAATCCAGAGCAATAGCAAACAATTTTTATCGTAATTTTAAGTCATTCGTGTCACTTCATTGGGCATTTTTTTTTCTTCATTATTACTAATTAGGAAAACTGTTCATATCACACAAATATAGGAAAATATATCGCATTTTCTGAATCTGCAATTTCTTTGAACTCAAAAAAGATAGCATATAATCAATTTTGTATTCAAAAAAATGTAAAACATTAACGGTTTTAAGAAAAGAAGACATCTTCATAAGAAATTAAAATAAAACGAGGTATCATCAGCCGAATGAGATATCTGATGCGGCAAAAATGTTGTAGATATACGCAAATCAAATATGTATATGAAATAAAGTTGCAGTTTAAACAAAACGGAAGCAGGAAGCTCAATAAAACTGCAAAAAACAAAGTGTAACTTACCTCTCACGCTTTAATTCCACAGCTCTCGCTTCTCTGGTCAACATTATACCACGTTACAATCACCCCGCTCACACAACTTAAAGCCCTACTGCTGCGGCATAAGGTCCAGCTAAAGTGTATTTGCGGATGGTAGAAGTGGAGTAGGAACGGGGCGGGATAGATAAGAGGATGTGGCTTGGAGACTGTGGAGGCGATAATGTGACCTTGTTTTTATCGGACCGACGATAGCTTTGCCAATTAACTTTAATATCCCGAGCTTTAACGCATTGTATTTCTCTATTAATATTAGTACTATGACTATTATATTATGTGCCTTTCTATATAGTAAAATATGTACTCACTGTATAGTAAACAAGTAGCATTTGTATATAATGTAATGTATATATTTGTAAATGGGTTAGTCGAAAACATTCGCAGCACGTATACGGCGATCTGACGACCAAAACATAGACCTGGCCCCTATTTCATCACGGTGACAGGTGCGACAATTGTCGCCATCACTGTTACTGACGTCACAGGCCTCCATAGACTACGGTAACCGCTTGCCATTGGACTGGCGGTGTTCTTATTCGCCACCTACATTTTAATTAAAAAACTCCATTATATCGCCATTAAATAAGTACTTATTTAGCGAAGCAAATGACAATTGTCACAAGAAATACCCGATAGTAAGCGGTAACCGTAGCCCATGGAGGCCTGTGACGTCAGCAACAGTGATGTCGACAATTGTCACACCTGTCACCGTGGTGAAATAGGGGCCTGGACAGGTTAATGTTTTTATAAAAGCTCTTTTTCCAGATTTTTTTCTTTGTACTACATATTAAGCGTTCGCGGTGTCGTTTGCTCAAATATTAGTTTTAAACCGAAAACAGAATGTAAATAGAAACGACTTTTGTCACGAAATACTGTTCATTCGCGCGGCGGCAGTTTGCGCCATAAAATGGGTCAAACACATTTTACAAAAGACGGTCTCTTCTCTGGACAATACAATAAAAGTTAACGACCCGGGTACATAAATATTAAGGTTTTCTTATTTGAGTCCCAAGTACTGAAAAAAATAATCCGCCTATGAAGCTCTGGTTTCCTAGGGTAGCGGTGCCGTCGTAGCATATTTGAATAGAGTAGGTATATGTCAGATCAATTTCAGATTATAGAGCAACAACCATAAACGAGGATAAGTGCCAAAGATAATAAGCACGTAAATATTATCTATGTCGGAAATTCGTAAGTTGTTCCAAGTAGTAACCCGAACAGTCCGGAAAAACACAACTTCATCATGTGAGGCTAATTACTGAGAAGCGTCATGGGAACTTGGTAATGTCTGTATGTTTGTTCCACGATAGTCTAGTGCGCGGGAACACAAGTTACAAGCTACATGCGGGGCTGTGTTATAAAATTTTAATAAATCTATAGGGGCATTCAAAGGTCTACTTCGTTGGGGACGTGACCCATATGGCAGCTACCTTAATAACCTGCAGAAATCTGTATTGTATACGGTTGAATTTAAAGCTAAGTTATAAAACTTTGCCATGCCAAATATCAGATGTGTTAAATAATTGGCGTCACGTACCCGACACTTTTCTGGAATGCCCCTTATGCGATTAACACCACCTAACGTAACGAGAAGCCTGGCTGATTTACTGACAGTAAATACGTACGTTGCTACCGGTGCGGTAATTTAAATATATAATAAATCATTGAAGCTAGGGTAAAAGCCCAAAAAGCTGTAATGATTTATCGAAGGTGTTTGATTGTATTAACCACAATAATTGATTTAGAAAGTAAAGAAACTAGGGGACACAAACTGCCCTAGATCGAGTTAATTCTTCAAGAAATTTTTAGATAGATCACGGCAGTAGATTGAATGAAATTCAACCAAAGAAGTCAATTGTTTTTGGAGTACCGCAAGGGTCAATTCTGGACCCGTTGTTATTTTTAGTAATCATACCTACATATCATATCTTAATGTATAATTTCATTTATATTCACAGTGGAGTAGAAGGGCAATATTTTTTAATCCGTAGTGTAAACAATATTTTGACCTCTATTGTAATCTGCTGAGTTTTAAAGAAACTTCGTTCGTATAGTTGCGATTTGCTACGCTTCACTGACACTACTTACTTGTTCTATGACATCATTGGCGCAGAAATTACACAAGTTTATCCCTGAACAGAAGTCAGCATACTCAGCATACGCATGCTCCCGACATCTATATATAGGTATATGCCTTTAGAGAGACCCCACACTAGCGTCTTTTGAGCGTCGGCTGCTGCTCGTCGCAACGTTGGCGTAGCTGTGCAGCGACACCATTTTCAAAAACGCTGTTAGGTGTCTCTTAAATTGCGCCACGCTTTGTATGAGCGACGTCGGTCATGCAGTTTGAACAGGGACGAGCATTACGCACCTCGCCTATTCGCCCCGCGCTGTGTCCACAGATAACATTATGACGCGGTAATTGAAGGGTGGAAGATGGATTACGGTGTTTGGTTGCCAGGAATACGGGAGTCCAATAGTAATTACAGGGATTTTCCGATATATTTTCAAAGATTTTTTTTTGAAATTTTTGAAATTTACATTTTGAATTATTTTTGAAATTATAACAGTAGAGTTATATTGCACATTGCACTCCTTAGTAAAAGAGAAAAATAGAAAGAATACAGCAATTGATGTTGAAGTAAAAGGCAGTCTTACCGCTACAAGCGACCTTTTACAGACGGCAGTAACATGTAGTTTAAAGTGGTTAATTATATTATAGTGTATGAATAAATAAAATTGACAAATTAAATTTGAGTGACTTGTCATAATTACCAATCATAAAATAACGATAAAAAACGTAAATATCATGTTTTATAGTACACTTACACACCAAAGAAACGATTAAACTTGAAATTGAATTTTATAACACTGAAAGCGCAAACCTATTATCGCTAAAAATAATTCTTAAACTAAATTTCATATTTTTTTATTACGCCCAAAGACAATGAGTCATTCCGGTAATTTTTCGGACGTTAATTTGAACAAATGGTGAGGGTAAGAGAGTTGTTAAAGCGGTTGTTTTCGTCATTTTCCATGTAATTGGTACGTCGGGACCTCGAGACGGAAGGCAGATGCGATGCGTGGGACGGTTTTTACAAATTTCATGTGGACAAATAGAGCGGTGAGTGTGCACGGGAGGATTATTCTGATTGTAATATCCAGTAATAAAACCCTTTTTGCTTTTTTTTGCTTTCATTTAATTTTGCTCATGAGTAGGTATATAATCAATATAACGTTAAATAAATTACTTATTTGCGCCTGTAAGTAATTATGTGTCGTTATTATCTCGCTGGTGATTGCCTAGTAAAAGTTGCATGATTAATCAATTTTATGTACGCGGAGTCGCGACTTTTGATCCGACCATTATTTATCATGGCGACGAGGAAATCAATTATAACTGTTGTTAAGAGTGACTGAAGTTTCTAAATCGGTGTCATAAAATCTGGTTTTGGTTGTTTGTTGGTTGATGTATTTCTATAAATATGGAGCGCTGGTGGCCTAGCGGTAAGAGCGTGCGACTTGCAATCCGGAGCTCGCGGGTTCAAAGCCCGGCTCGTACCAATGAGTTTTTTGGAACTTTATGTACGAAATATCATTTGATATTTACCAGTCGCTTTTCGGTGAAGGAAAACATCTTAAACATCGCTAGGAAACCGGACTAATCCCAATAAGGCCTAGTTTCCCAGCCAACGCAGAGGGGAAGGTCAGATGGCAGTCGTTTTTGTAAAAACTAGTGCCCACGTCAATTCCTGGGATTCGTTGCCAAGCGGACCCCAGGCTCCCATAAGCCGTGGCAAAATTCCGGGACAACGCGAGGAAGATGATGTATTTCTATAAATATGGCTGCGGGCTGCGTCACTATCGTTGGCTACGAAAAAAAATGAAAGATGGGACACGAATGTGTGTCACTGTGTGTATATAGCTATAAAGTTTAGGTTTATACGCAAAGCCAGCACCCTATTCAAGTACATATTAAATATCTGATCTCCAACATCCTAATATTATGATCCCGGGACGCATATCCTTATCCTGCTTTGTATTAGGCAGGGTTACTACCGAAAAAACTAGGAGGCCGCTTAGTAGAATAGTGATCACGTTTTACTAAAAGATTATTCTATTCTAATTTGGCTAAAATAGTTAAAATACCCCACTATTCTTATTTTTATTCGTTTCAATAAATGCTCAACTGTCATTCTGTCATTGGGGTGTCATCTCCGAGTTCGCGTCGCGTCCGTCGCGTGCGCGCTCGGCAATTCCCGTAATTCGAGGGTGCTCGCTCGGGTGCGAACGAGATTGCCCGAGATAGCACTGGACATAAGGGTCTACTCAAACCAGACTGCTTAGCGTGACTTGCGTTGTCGCGCGCGACTCTATACTTGAAGTCGGGCTTGACGTATGGAGTTGCGCGATACTGCGCAAGTCATGCTAAGCGATCTGAGGTTGGCGGAGCGACGAAAAACCCGCGTAGTGCTTGATATACTCGTAGAAACATTGTAAAAGATTGCGGCGATCTGAAACGGTGTTAGACAGTTCTTCTTATTCGAGGGTGCGAACGAGATTGGCCGAGATATTTATATCTACGTAGTGCTCAAGATGGTATGTTTAAATCCGCCAAGTAAGCCGACTTACTCGCACCGTGGCATTTCGAGATCTAGCAGTACTGTAGTAGTGTTCTGATACTAAGCAACATCGCACTGGTTTTTTTTAAACCAGAGGCTAACTGTAAAAGCCGCGCTAGGAATCATGAAGCTCGCGAGACACCTAACGTGGTTTTAACAATCTCTAAGTAATTTGTGGGTTTTTAACCAATTTGCCTGAGGTAAACGAGTAGTAACGACCCGACACAGGTCAACGTAAAACGTAAATCAGAGATATGCTATGGAATACAAGACACGAAGTGACAATTCATGAGACCAGACATGTAAAGCTTAATAGTACGTAGTTAGAAGAAGTAAATTTGTAAGCAGTCTGTGATAATGTTACTATCGCTGTGTTGTGCCGCTGCCGCTGCCAGAGAATAAGTAATTAGTATTGTCATACAGAACGGCCACGCACTGCCCCGCCCCGACTCTAATTACCTCGCCCTGCGATAGCAGATTGACGGCTGTTTGCCGGCCGCTCAGTTCTACTTTTAAGCAACTTACTCACACTATGACGCATGACGCATGTACAGACGTGCCGTTCGCACATAGAAACGCAAGTGATTTTTGATGTATAGCGTGTCCGCCCTGAGCTGCTGCGTTCCGATCTTCGCTTCAGTTAGGACACTGCGGTGTGTCTTCGCTTCAGTTAGCCCACAGTGTGCGGTTGGCATGCACCCGGCTAAATACACGACGGACACTGGACATTCGGCTAATTGCCCTCACCTGGTGTACATCGATTTGAGACACCTTTCTCAACTTTTATTGACGATAAGGGCTTACAAGTTATTGCAATAAAAACGTGGAATTGCACGTTTCCTGGGCGTGGTTGAGATGTAACCCAATAGATAAAAACTACTGTTTCCAAATCCCCTACGTGAGATTATATCAAAAAGATCAAACTTGTCCACACAAAATGTCCTAGCTGTAAAAGTGCATGCATGTGAATGAATTCCATGCATGATTTAATTGTAAGCAATTTTGCAGCTCGCTGTGCAAAGGCAAACTTATCCCTATAAGGGATCCCAGCCAATCACCTAACTTATATACTTTGTACCCAGTTTGTACCTATATCAGAATGTCGCCATACTTTAAGAGTTATACAATCGATGTTAACCTTTTAAAATGGAATACTTAAATTACACGAAACTTTGCGTGAACATTTACGTACCTATTTACACCTAAAATAATTATTATTTACAACGACGGGACTTAATCGCGTAAAATAAGTATTAAACCCACCTCCAAGTCCCGTCGTTGTAAATAATAATGAGTAAAAATCGTGAAAGTTTAAACCTAAAATAATTTCAACATTATTACCTAATTTAACTATTTTTGCGTTCCTCTAAATTTGTCCATGAGTGTATGTCTGGTACAGTCACGGACTTTAATTGTTGAGCCATTTAGGGTTCACTTTACATTGGATATTTCATACCGTTAGTATTGACAACCAAATTAACTTGAACCCTAAATGGATCAACAATTCGAGTCTGTGACCGTACTAAATAATTTTTAAGCGAGAAGTTTTACATACAAAACTTTTACTCGCTACTCGCTATAACAATTTTTAGCAAAGAAAATTCATACCAGTCACAGAGATATGTGACATATTTACGTGACGTAAATGTTCATGTCAAATTTCATGTTATTTCAGCGTTTTAAAATGAGAGCATATTTCGATCGTCGAAACGGTATTATAAGACACCTGCACATCCCCTTTCTTGCATCCCCTCAATGCAAACAAAACCTTATTCAGCCAAAGAAAATCTCCGTACACACTTTTTCAAGCTTTCATCTCGCGCACGAGCGAGACCGACAGCGGCGAAAGCCCGCGTGCGAAGAGCACGAGTACATTTCCCGCGGTTTAGGGGAGGCGTGTCTGACTAGACAACTCGAAGCGCAGCGGAATATTTTTTGTTTGGATATATTCTTAGTTTGAATAACGGTCTTAATTGCTTGCGTTGCGATGGAGCGTCGCATAAATGTGACGCTATAAGATGGTTTAATCCTATTCTATGAGTGGATTAATAAGAGATCGGAAACTTGAATGTCCAGAAGTAGGATATCAAATTCTTATTCCGTACAAAATAATTATGTAGCATGTATTTCGCGTATTTGGAAAATATTATTGTTGTAGGCATTACAATCAACCAATTTGAATTTTGAGCTAATGTGTATCTTGTCAGTGGTTTTTCGTTTGCGTTTATGTACAGTCGAAGGGAAAAATATCGATCCAGACAAATGGCTCAAAAATATGTGAACACGACTATTGTCTAAGGTGTAAGAGCGTACACATATTTTTGAAACTTCGGGAATGTATATATTTATGCCCTTGACTGTACCTATCAGATCTGACAGATCTCAGAGCTAAAGGAGCACGTTTTTAAAATTTGTATAAGAAGTGTAGGCAAGTAAGAAAAATATTCCTAAACATTCTTTCGGCCTGATTCGAACGTTAAGATACGTCAAAAATTTGCTAAAGATACGACGGACGGATATCCGTCCGAATCAGAAGTGTCAAAAACGTTTTTGTTTGAAGAAGCGTCACTTTTGACACTGGCATATCCGATCGATATCGCATCTTTAGCAAATTTTTGACGTATCTTATTCTTAAAGTTCGAATCAGGCCGTTTGTCAATGTTTTTGTGGGGCATTCTGTATTCCCATAGATTTTACAAAAGTAATTTCGGTTTAAACGTCACTCTTAACAATTATTAATATAGTTTGTCAAAGGACTGTCTCACTTCAAACATGCCTAGAGACAATCATACTATCTTTGTCTTACACTACTACTACTACCCAACCTTACTAGCACCCAAAAAAAAAAAAGAGTATAGTTTTTTTGGTTCTTATTTACTGCCAATTTAGTTTGACCAACTATAGGTACGAAACTACAATAACATATTAAAATTCATCATGCTATTCAGGCATCAAGACGTACCAAAAATAAGTATACATACCTGTACATTCAAAAATCACCCTCTTCTTTCTAAGTCGGTTAAAGACTAATATTCTTTTAATTAACCGGCCTACACGGTGTAACTGTCAAAGCGCATTAGTATAGTTTTTCTGTCAGTTTTTACGTCACATTACGGTTTTTATGTGACTTTTTGTTGCTGCACGCGCCCCCCGGCAAGAACGGACATTACGACGCGTGCGCACCTTTTGATCCCGGTGTCTTTTGAAATACCGTAAAACCCAACTATAGCCTCCTAAGTCCTGCGGTACCAAATTTTGAACATAATAAAAGTCACCCTTCAGTCCCAGCATTAATAGCGGAAGCCGCTGGACCCCAATTTCAAAGGAATACCGCAAATCGATGTACAGGTTAGCCGTTTGGGTGCTGCGGGTCAAAAATTTTGTTTTGGTCGCTAGTATGTGTGTGCCAAACGGCTAACCTGTACATCGATTTGCGGTATTTTTATACGAACGGGTTAGACTATAAGTAAAGTACTATAGTAATAAACACCGATAGTACCTATTTCGGTACAAAATGTTTAGATGCCCCCCGCTTTCAAATTTGAATGCTCGCGCGGAATATTCTGACAGTCCATACAGTTGTAAATAGTCTGTTCAGGACTGACAGCAAATATTTATTATGAGCAAAAAAATGAACAAGAGGCCTCTAGGACTATGACGTTTAAAAAAAGATGGGACTTAGGAGGATAGTTTAAAAGCTCCGAATTATCGAATTTAAACTGTTGTGAGACATACTAATATTAAATCATTTTACGGTTAAGACTCACTTGTTTTAGTCACTCGCGCGACATGTTTCGGAGAGCCTAGGTCTCCTTTCTCAAGCACTAATAGTGCGAGCATTATGGTCCAAAACGAATATCTTCGTTCAGTTATGAACATAGACTATAGAATAAGCGCTGCTAGCCAGTAGCAATGAATTAAGTGCATGCACTTCATTGAGGTGCGGAAACATTTTATTCGAGAGGCCGCCTCTAGTGTATACATATTACCTCAATGTTACTAAGAGCCCTCAAAATTTAAATCAAACCCTGCAAGTTTATAAAATATACATACACATACATACACACATACATATAATCACGCCTATTTCCCAGAGGGGTTAGGCAGAGATCACGGATTTCCACTTGCTACGATCTTGGCATACCTCTTTCGCTTCCTTCACTTTCATAACATTCCTCATACACGCTCGCCGGTTTAGGGTGGTCTTGACCTGGCCCGTCTTCAGGATTTCCCCGATCTGATCAGAGAAAGTCCGCCGAGGTCTGCCCCTTCCAACTCCCGTTTCTATCTCTCCCTTATACACTCTCTTTGTTAGCCTTCTTTCACCCATTCTTTCCACGTGACCAAACCATCTCAACATACCTTTCTCAATTTTGTCACTACATCTTCGTTCAGTAAAAATATATTTACCGAAATGCCTAAACATGTATAAAACAAGGAATCCTGCAATCAAATGCATGTCCTAGCAAAAAGGGAAGGAAGTCCTCATAATTTACAGCCACCTGTCAAATTGGCATTCGTGCAATGTTAATCCAAAAAGCTTTTAGCCTCCGTACAGTCGCCATCAGATATATCGGAGCGGCCGAGGTGTTCACAATATCTGAACACGCACTCTAACGCCCTGACAATAGAGGCGTGTTCAGATATTGTGAGCGCCTGAGCCGCTCCGATATATCTGATGGCGACTGTACCATCGGCCACACTGTTAACTGACAGTACGTAAACCTTACTACAAGAGCCATAAGGTCCACCGATGGACTGTTAAGAGTGTTGCTGATTGTACAATGTTGTATTAGCAACATATTTAAAATAACCTTTGGTAGACTTTATCTCGTTGCAATAACGCTCACGTTTGGTCAATTTACTGTGTGGACAACGAGCCATATTCTGAGCGGTAAACTCGGGACAACAGTATTATATATTTATATACCCCACTTGAGTTCCGACAGATGTTCCAAATTTAAAGTCATAACCTTACAAAAATCTATAATGTAATAACATTAAAGTAAAGATTTTACCTACTACCACAGATAAGAAAGTTCTCATAGTAAAATTGGTTATTGCTAGTCATTTCCTACCGTTTCTGAACGCATTTTAGAGCACTAGCGATATATGCGTAGCTAAATGTCATAACCTTACAAAAATCTATAATGTAATAACATTAAAGTAAAGATTTTACCTACTACCACAGATAAGAAAGTTCTCATAGTAAAATTGGTTGTAATAATGCTAGTCTTTTCCTACGGTTTCTGAACGCATTTTAGAGCACTAGCGATATATGCGTAGATAAATGTCATAACCTTACAAAAATCTATAATGTAATAACATTAAAGTACAAATTCTACCTACTACCACAGATAAGAAAGTTCTCATAGTAAAATTGGTTGTAATAATGCTAGTCATTTCCTACGGTTTCTGAACGCATTTTAGAGTACTAACGATATGTGCGTGGATAAAACTACATTCCACTCGTGTACTAGAAGAGATAATTCATTAAACACATGACTAAACGATTGATGATTAAAATAATGGTTCATAATTACAATTCATAGTATTTATACTAATTGCAATGGTCGTATAATATACGATATGCATTATCGTCACTGGCAGAAAAAATACGAGCCATGCTAGTAATACGCTATGGAATTACGTACTAATATGTGTCAAATGCGCATTTTATTTTATTAAACTAGCTATAGTATTTCTTAAAAATGTCTAAAACCATTATATATTATTTTGACGACCGGTCTGGCCTAGTGGGTAGTGACCCTGCCTGTGAAGCCGATGGTCCTGGGTTCGAATCCCGGTAAGGGCATTTATTTGTGTGATGAACACAGATATTTGTTCCTGAGTCATGGACGTTTTCTATGTATTTAAGTATTTGTATAAGTATTATATATATCGTTGTCTGAGTACCCACAACACAAGCCTTCTTGAGCTTACCGTGGGACTTAGCCAATTTGTGTATGAATGTCCGTATAATATTTATTTATTTATATATATATATATATATATATATATATATATATATATATATATATATATATATATATATATATATATCAAAAAGTCTCGACTAAAACTGAGAAATGATGAATCGCAAAACATATTATTATGACAAGTTTTCTAACTGCAAAGATAGATATAACTAACAGTATCCAGAATACCCCTCTCCTAATGAGTAAATGATTAAAATTCCGTTTTGATTGATATGAGCATGTGATTGTGATTGGGTTATTAGTGTGATTTAAATCACTAAATGATGAACATTGGCTAAGCCAGCTGGCACAATTTTCTGCTAATCTGATGGTAAAAACTTCATCGGCATTTATTTGGTAGCAGCTGTCTTATTAAAGGTGACATATTAGTGGGTGACTAGAAACAATTATTTAGCTGGTTATTAAGAAACTATTTTTATTTAAAACTTGTGTGATTAAAAAGATTCTTTAATCACTACATAGTTTAAAACAAAGTCGCTTTCCGTTGTCTGTCCGTCTGTCCCTATTGCACGGAACGGATTTTGATGCGGTTTTTTTAATAGCTAGAGTGATTCAAGAGGAAGGTTTATATGTACAATTTGTGTTTTGTGTAAATAAGTTGAACTACCCGTGCGAAGCCGGGGCGGGTCGCTAGTATTAATTATAAGGTGGGATCATTAATTTATAAAAACCGGCCAAGTGCGAGTCGGACTCGCGCACCGAGGGTTCCGTACGTTTTAGTATTTGTTGTTATAGCGGCAACAGAAATACATCATCTTGAAAATTTCAACTGTCTAGCTATTACGGTTCATAAGATACAGCCTGGTGACGGACAGACAGATGGACAGACGGACAGACGGACAGCGGAGTCTTTAGTAATAGGGTCCCGTTTTTACCCTTTGGGTACGGAACCCTAAAAAAGTATTTTTTGTATTTTTAGAGTAAGTATGCATTTTTGTAATGCACGTATCTGTGCGGATTTATGTAGGTAATGGTGCATAGGGAATTCATCACTTCCACTTTGCACGTCATAAAAGGTCATAACTATATTTAAGTTTAAAGAAACAAACTATTTAAAAAAAATCTGTGTAAAATCAAGAGCGAAAGAAACCTGAATAAGTACATAATATTGTCTTCGGTTACCGCGATAGTTACTCATGAAATAAAACTATGAAAACGGATTATATCGCGTATATTGAATTTATAATACATCCCGACGTTTCGAACTCTTTACAGCGTTCGTGGTCAACGGGTGACTGAGGAAAAATTACAAAATGCAAAAATACCCACATACTAAAATAATGAACAATCATAGACTACAAACTTTAAGGCTGGTTGTACATGCAAAATCGGTTCATAAGGCTAGTTTTACACTATAATTATTTTTCAAGTAAAGATATATATATATACGCGATAAAAAACTATGCCGGCTCCAACCCTACACCACGGACCCGAGAAGATTTAATTCCCTCCTAAATTGTAGGAGGGTATCCCAATATGGGACCGGCAACAAACTCGGCGGGACACATCTTTTCAAAACATCAGAATGTCCAGCATCATCCGACACTACGGTCTCACAGTCTATGTCTCGCTTGCTCCTTTATCAGGTGGACTACAGGATCCCAAGCTGGTGGTAGAGAAAAGCCATCTTCCCTATTAAAGTTTGGATATTTCTTAATCTCAATGGCCTCGCGCAGCATTCTGGGTATGTAACGCTTCTCCTTGGCAAGAACCAGAGGCTTATCAAACTTGATTGAGTGATTGGCTTTATCCATGACATGCTCACAGACAGCAGACCTAGGTCGACGGTGCTTGACATCAGCTATGTGTTCCTTCACCCGAGTGGAAATGCTCCGTTTCGTCTGCCCGACATATGATAGGCCACACTCACAGTCCAGCCTGTACACTCCTGCAGTCTGTAGAGGGGTATTGCATTTTACAGGCCTCAGGAATTGTGACATCTTCTTCATTGGCTTGAAATATGTTTTTATAGAAGCACGCTTCAAGATGTGGCTGATCCTGTCCGTGACCCCCCTGACAAAAGGCAGAATGGCAGGCCTGCGCTCAACTGTGGGGATCTTAATGTGGGACCTCTGGTTGACCCGCGGTATCCTGAGCTCGTTTGCCTGGAGCGCGCGCCTGGCATGCTGGAGCTCCGCGGCTAGATGCTGGTCATCACATATCCTCTGGGTTCTCTGAAACAAAGATTTGCCTACTGACTGGGAGGATTTGACTGGGATGGTGATGCGATTTGCCATTTAAGTACCTATCAGTATGAGTAGGTTTCCTATACACAGTGCGACCTAGGGTGTTGTGTATAGGAAACCTACTCATACTGATAGGTACTTAAATGGCAAATCGCATCACCATCCCAGTCAACTTGTTACAGTAGGCAAATCTTTGTTTCAGAGAACCCAGAGGATATGTGATGACCAGCATCTAGCCGCGGAGCTCCAGCATGCCAGGCGCGCGCTCCAGGCAAACGAGCTCAGGATACCGCGGGTCAACCAGAGGTCCCACATTAAGATCCCCACAGTTGAGCGCAGGCCTGCCATTCTGCCTTTTGTCAGGGGGGTCACGGACAGGATCAGCCACATCTTGGAGCGTGCTTCTATAAAAACATATTTCAAGCCAATGAAGAAGATGTCACAATTCCTGAGGCCTGTAAAATGCAATACCCCTCTACAGACTGCAGGAGTGTACAGGCTGGACTGTGAGTGTGGCCTATCATATGTCGGGCAGACGAAACGGAGCATTTCCACTCGGGTGAAGGAACACATAGCTGATGTCAAGCACCGTCGACCTAGGTCTGCTGTCTGTGAGCATGTCATGGATAAAGCCAATCACTCAATCAAGTTTGATAAGCCTCTGGTTCTTGCCAAGGAGAAGCGTTACATACCCAGAATGCTGCGCGAGGCCATTGAGATTAAGAAATATCCAAACTTTAATAGGGAAGATGGCTTTTCTCTACCACCAGCTTGGGATCCTGTAGTCCACCTGATAAAGGAGCAAGCGAGACATAGACTGTGAGACCGTAGTGTCGGATGATGCTGGACATTCTGATGTTTTGAAAAGATGTGTCCCGCCGAGTTTGTTGCCGGTCCCATATTGGGATACCCTCCTACAATTTAGGAGGGAATTAAATCTTCTCGGGTCCGTGGTGTAGGGTTGGAGCCGGCATAGTTTTTTATCGCGTATATATATATATCTTTACTTGAAAAATAATCATAGTGTAAAACTAGCCTTATGAACCGATTTTGCATGTACAACCAGCCTTAAAGTTTGTAGTCTATGATTGTTCATTATTTTAGTATGTGGGTATTTTTGCATTTTGTAATTTTTCCTCAGTCACCCGTTGACCACGAACGCTGTAAAGAGTTCGAAACGTCGGGATGTATTATAAATTCAATATACGCGATATAATCCGTTTTCATAGTTTTATTTCCTGAATAAGTACATTTAAATTATAGGTATTCCTTTTTCGTAACACTAAAGAACAATAATATGTAAGAAAATATGTCGCTAATATGATATTTAATGCTCTACCCTCCCAGTTTAACTCAACGAAAAACAAACCTAATGAATTTAAATGACACACGATTTACATAATGCGTATAAATTGCCACAAAAATTTGTTTGCGATTCTAATAACACGGTTTAGGTTATTATTATGTCATAATATTTCCAGTACGAACTCAATGAGTACTGTGTTCTTATTCACTTTGTTTGATGCAACGTAATTTCATACAATTAAAATGATCAAGTGTCATTTACTTCTCATTTCAGACAGGGAAAGGAGTGCAATGCATCCTGTCTTTGGAGACAACGTAGCAATTTCAAAATTAGTTCGAACTTACTTAATGTGATTTTTGTCGCCATTTTCTCAACATCAAAACACCAAATCTCCAGCCTAGGAATCAGTCGTGTTTTGAGGAATATATACCTAATTCGTAAGATATAAAGTTTAGATTTTGTTTAATAACTGGTTATTTGTTTTATTTGCGAGTGCTGGCAGTTTATTCCTTTAATTTTGGTGGTAACATCCTGTCGGGATAAGCTGATTGCAGACTTGGATGTCAACTTAATTTCAACCTTAGCTGGGTATAATAAGGCCGCATATGCTGCAACATCGCAGGGCTAAATACAGTCAGCTTTAAAAATGACTACCCTTATTGAAATAGTTATAAAAAATAACATCAACATAAAATCAAACGTTTTCTAATTAATATTTTACGTATGCCCAATGCTCACTCGTCTTGGTAAAAACAAAAATAAGCTTTGTGTTCTTGTGGGATAATCTCTCAACAACAACGTAAACTACAAAAGAGGTAAGTAAAATTTATATTTCAAACCTATCAGATAATTACAAGCCAAAATCACCAGATTGCAAAGTCAAAACGCCTATAAAAAGCCCAACCAAAACATTAAATTCATAAATTGCACAATCGGCTTAAATATTCTTAATCACACGTAATACAATATCAGATATATTGTATCTGTCTCCCGCCCCTGTGCGGCCGACGTTGACGGGCGGAGGGCGTGTGAAAACTTGACGGATTTTCTAGGCGAGCGGACGCCACGCGCGCTTTTGCTCGGATTGATAAGCGATGTAATCGCTAGTATATTGATATTATTATTGTTTTGCAAAATCCAAGTTATTGATAAAAAGTAAATTGGAGTTTTTTGAGCGTGAAATAAAATGGACGCATTATAGTATCGTTATTACAAGTTTGCATTGAACACAAACAGTCACATATACAAATGGGTTTGAAGTACAAATGTACTTAACATACTTAAGAAAACAGACCTGGAGGTTCATTAGTAAGTACATAATGTTAACATACACACTAAACAGCAAAGATAAAAAGGAGATAAAAGAAAAACATGAGCCTACGGTTGTCCTACCGGAAAGCCGGAAAGTTACATTTATACATTTACTTATTCATATTTATACTTGACATATTAAAACAACTTATGTCTAAGTTTCATTCTAAGACTAGACAGGGAAGTGTGAAAAGGGTGTGGGAAGGATTTTCTGGAAATAAGTTTAAAAAATTGTTTAAATAATACTTACAAGTAAGTTCGTTTGCTGACCCTTAGCCAGAAATAATTAGCTACGAGTAGGAAGCCAAATCTAAAAGGATCCTAACTGCTTGTAAAATTTAAATGCTTACATAATTTATAATTAAAAATAAAAGGGACTAGGTACATAGTAGGTTATAATAGGTACATTCAGCGTTAAAAATATCTACTATTATTTACTAGCTTAACAAAAGTGAGATAGTATAGTAGTCTATATGTAGAACAATTAGACTGTATCAAACACTTTTGAACGCGAACTAGCAAAGATTTATTCCTAGTTGTAAAAGTATTCCAGCGTAACAGAATACTTTTGGCGCGTTGTTTCATCCGCTACTTTTGATGCTGACTACAGAATCAATGCTGCGTTGATCAAACGATTTAATTTGGTCCGACTATCCGTATCCACATTTTATACCTTGATGACATTAGCCGGAAAAATCGCGTTGAATGATGATCGCGTTGAATATGACAGTTCATTTTTATATTAATAGCTATCACGTATAACGTTGGAATTTTAGCACAATCATTTATTTAGATATATGTAACATTTAAGTACAAAAAAAAAACCATTTATAATCGGGTCTATCGCGAAAATATTTTGTTACCTTTATTTACCGACGCTTCGACACAGGTTTCACTGGTCGTGGTCGCGGCTAACTGACGTCCCATAAATCATATGATCACCTAGGCTCACGCAGTGCTTATTAAAATAATTGACAAGTTAAGATCGCAATAAAACACGCGGTCAATTAGCGTCCAAAATGTCCAAATTACGCGCACGCGTCGCCGTAATGGCGGAGTTATGACAGGTGCGGGCACCCAAGGCGCGCGCCTTATAGACTATGCTGGGTATAGTTGTGGAATGGTTGAAAAATGGTAAAAATTGGCGAAAATGTTGAAGATTCTGACTGCTTACTGCACGTTTACCAAGTTAAGAGATCGCAATAAAACAAGCGGTCAGTTAGGTATCAATTAGCTGTCCAAATTACGCGCACGCGTCGCCGTATTGGCGGAGTTATGGCAGGTGAGAGCACCCAAGGCGCGTGCCATAGACTAGGCTGGGTGAAATGAAAATACCGGACAAGTGCGAGTCGGACTCGCTCACCGAGAGTTTCTACTTTTTTAGTATTTGATGTTATAGCAGCAACAGAAATACATCATCTGTGAAAATTTCAACTGTCTAGCTACCACGGTTCATGAGATACAGCCTGGTAAGAAACAGACAGATGGACAGAGGAGTTCTTAGTAATAGAATCCTGTTTTTACCTTTTGGGTACGGAACCCTAAAAACAGCGAAAGTTGTGGAAATTCTAGCTCAATGCACATCTAGCCGCGCGACTTCATAAATTCGATTGTAATAAAAAACATGTAATAACTCCTATTTATTGAGAAATACTGAATCTAAATCTAAATTTAAAGGATAGTTCGTTGGGAGATTAAATATTATATTGTAAGTGAGATGGTTTTTTGTCAAATTAGGCTCGTGAGAATGAAATTAAAGAGAATTTGCTGACAGCATATGAGTTTTTATTTTTGTTTTTATCCCTTGGGGGGGGAGCCGTAGTCGCCACGCTTGGCAGGCGGGTTGGCGATCGCAGTTTGATAGAGGTAGTTCTAACGCGGCACAGGATCGGTCGGAGTGGCGAGCCTTGGGGGAGGCCTATGTCCAGCAGTGGACGTCTATCGGCTGACATGATGATGATGATAATATAAGAGTTTGATAAACATTAAATAAAACCTTGCTCCAAAATTTATAAACTGTACCAAAACAATTGTCCATAATCGTACGTGAACTTGCTAAAAACTATTTTATCAAAAAAGTTTCGCTTCTGCGTCTAGTACTTTCTGCGCAGCGTGATCAACTGATTCCGATGATATATCCGCGTGCCGCAGGGCCGCGCCCGCGCAATGACTTTATCAACGGTTGAATTCATAGTCATAACACTCATAACGCATCAAAATATTATGTTTAGCCAATTGGTATAAATAACCCAAATTTGTATTTCAACACAGCCATCGGCATTTTGAAGAAGTCTGCTAAGGGATATAGGATGTAATTTATTTCATATTAAATGTTAAATTTATACAGTATTCGCATGTCTGAACCTTATTTACGTTTGTATGATTTACTTGGTTTTGTATAGTGATACTGAACATTATGAAACTTGATGGATTCAATTATGCAAGCTATAAAAATAATTTGAAAAGTTGTTACTTTTGTTGTTGCCCAGCTAACATTTTCATTTTTTGTAGAAATATGCGCGAAATTCTAAATTTATATTATGTGACCCGTGACTGGTTAGTGTTTACATATTTGTTTTACGAACCTTATTTAGAATTTGTCATATTTAGTAATTTAAACGATTAGCTGACAGAATGTGCATAAAAGTAGTTAGTAAAAAGTTATAACTGATGTGTAGAAAACTTTCATAATAAGTTAATGCAGAGCTGCATCCATGATCCATGTACCTAAACATTAACTAATAGTAAATCAGATCCGAGCTAAATTTGTTATGAGTGCTATAATAAACTTAATGTAGCTATATGTATATCCTATAAGATAACGTTTTGCAACGATCAAATCACATCTTTGATTTTCAATTCACGTACATCCGATCGCATCGTGAAAAATGTCCGCCATCGATTACTACATTATCGATTGCACATAAATTTCAAATTCAAATTAATCACGAAAGCAAACAGAATCGCTTTTTAAAACGCGTCAAAATGGTCGACTTGCGGTCGAGGCAAATGTTGTCGATTAAGTCGTCACATTTTGCTATATTTTGTTTCATTAAAATATAAATTACGGTGGCTGGAAGGCGCCGCATCTCGAGCCTTTCAAATTAAACCGCAATCTCTTAAAACGCTCTTTATATAAATATTAATATACACCTTAAAATAAGATAGCAAGGTCGCATTTTTAACTATCAAATCGAGCAACTAACCAACGACCTTTCCAATGTTACAGCAGGTTAAAGGCATGGCAGTACCTACACGTCTAAAATTCGTTCATAAATATTCCCAAAGTGAGGCAACCGGTTCGGGAGCTTTTTGCTTAGGGCATAAATAAAAGTCGGTAATTTTATGAGATTGCGACAGATTTATCGCCCGCATCGGCTCACTTTAGATGCGCGGGAGACAAGTTAGATGGTTAACTTTTATTTACTTTTTTTATTTCTCTTGTCAATCCAATCGTGCGATCTTTTGCACTATTAGTGCAACATCAGACACATCTTAATTCAGAACTTGAATATCTATGGCTCTGAATATAAATAGAATCTGAAAGTCTGCATAGCGTTGTCTCTGAATAATTCAGATAAAGATCTATGGTCACGGAAATCTGTCATAGAATTGACAGACATGGATGGCATTCTGAATTTACGACAAAGTAATTCTTATGAGTCGTTTTTAGTAATTTTGGTTAAATGAATCAGAATTAAATGAAAGCAGTTTTTTTTTCAAATAGCTACTCCCATTATTGAGTTACCGTGCAAGTATTATTAAGTATTAGTACCATTATTGAGTTATTTGCAAAGAAAATACTCTATATTTTATTTATTAACATCACTCGTCGTAATATTATAATAATTAGGCTTTCTTTTTCAAAATTCAGGGCCACTCCCAATAACATGTCGACGACAAATTTGTGTCTAAAAGCACTTAGGTCGCAAAGAATTCAGTGAAAGCAATTAAAATAATGTTTATTTTTAATAATGTAAACGGCAGTTAGGTTGGTAGCGATTAGGTTGGTTCTGGGTGGCTGGAAGAAAAACGGCGTATAATTTTGAGGTTATAAAGTGGCATGGGACCTTTCAGATTTGAGGTAATGAGTGCGCCTACGGCGGGCACGCGACCGGCGTGCGCGGCGCTTCGTGCCACCGAAGAAGGCCTACGGGACAGGAAAATTATATGTATAACAAAGTAGATAAAATAACAGTCAGCAGATACTTTCTTAATGACCAAAGTACATGGATAAGGTTTTGCTTAACCGATTTACAAAATAAATTAGGAACTTGTATAACCTAATGATCTCGTTTTCGTTTGTTGGGATGTTACACTTACACACCATTGGAGGAATAATTTTGATAGGCTGCTGCGTGTTTTTCTTTTGTAAATATTTAAATACACGCA
Source organism: Cydia strobilella (assembly GCF_947568885.1). NCBI lineage: Eukaryota > Metazoa > Arthropoda > Insecta > Lepidoptera > Tortricidae > Cydia > Cydia strobilella. The sequence goes on from NC_086042.1 coordinate 27,450,523, forward strand.
TGCCGTGAACCCACAGATTGATCTTCGGCATCATCGGGATTATGTTAACACTTTGATCAGGACACGCTGCGCCGATAGGCAACTACTATGTTATTGAGGGACAGTCCGAAATAATTTATGTATTTTTTCTGTAAAAGTTACCCTGACGGGATAATAAGATAATGGGACTGATAAGGAAGGATTGATAGTTATGATAACACATAGTATATCGAACTATCTATAGGTATAGTATATGTGACTGACTATCTGATCAGATTGATCAATAGGTGAGAACAGGGAACTGCTAGTCCTTACGGGACCTGTACTTCAGCTAAATCTGTGGTGATTTTAACTATCTGATAGCAAGTTTATTACAAGCAATTTCAACTATTTCAAATAAGTCTTTTTGTTTTGGGTATTGGGTATTTTTTATAGCGTTAAAGTTGGTTTTGAGATTTTTGAGCACCCAAACCTTGGGCGTTCATTTTTCATACAACATTTCGAGTCATTAACCCGGTTTGGCGCAAACCCCACAAATTGGCAGACAGTGGACGTCACGGGCGAATTTGGAGCAGCTCCTTTATTTTCCTTGCGGCGCTGCGGTTTCGCGGACGAGGCAATTTGCCATGCGTCCGCGCAGATGACCAACACACTGACCAACCGGTGGACACAGACACCAAAAAAAATCATTTAATTCAAGCTACAAGGCTCATAATCAGTTTTTAAACGTCTTATATCTAAATCACTATGTCATAAAATATTTTACAAGAAATATACTTAAGTAATAGTTCAAAATTGCCCTAAATTAATAATTTAATTATTTACAATGAAAAAAGTTCAAGACCATAAGGCTTGTGGTTGACTGGTTGCCTTAGTACCGCGAAAAATCGAAAATCGAAATGTCGTTATCTGCGTCTCACTCGAATACACAAGACAAGAGTGATCTCTATTTATTGCCTAGAGGCAGATAAGAACAGAATTTAGATTTTCGGTTTATGCGGTAGTCCTTTTCTTTGAATTCTAAATTAGAACAATGAAAGACAATGATGCAGCACCGCCTGAATTTTGTGGGATATACAACTAATTGCAAACTTAGAACATAATCGTGTTTATATTTCATTTCAAAGGTCATAATGAATTTTAGAAGCTGCCAGATTTTCATAATTACTTATAATTATCTTCCTATATTGAATATCAGCCAGTAGGTAGCCTGTTAGCTAGGTAGTAGAAAAGATTGGATTTGGAAAGTACTGTCCATTTCATACATTTATTGACTCCAAAGCTTAGTCTGCTGCCGAAAGCTCTTAAAAATCCTTAGGACTATCCTTCAAGATCTCGACCGGTAGCCACCATATTAATTGGTTCCGTCGAAAGGTGTTAGACGCGCGCACGAGACGTCGCGTGCGCAGCGCAGCGCTCCCGGAAACCACGCCAATTTCCAACCAAATCTTCCACATAGAACTCCCATGCTCCCAAGCTCTTATCTCACTCTTAAGTTCAATTCAAGAGGCAACCTTAACAGTCACAGTATACGCTTCATATTTGCAACAATAGCCAAGTCTAAATGTGACTGTGAAAAAGTTGAGTCAGGTTTTAGAAGGCGCAAAATTAATATTGATTTTGAAGATCAATTTATTTTTTGTTGATCTGCCTTCCGTTATGTTTTAGGATTGCGCGGCTAATAGCGTTAGTTTACGTGTTTATTTTCGCACCTGTTGTGATAATTTCAATAATTGAGCTGCCATCCTCAAAATGTGCATGTGGGCAGCCGGTCGTAAGATCAGGCAGATTGTGATATTCCCAAGCATATCGTGAAACGTGAAAATCTTTGTCTCGGTCCCTGAGTCGACGGAGCCCCGCATAGCCTGGAGTTAATCTCGGGGCTAGGACATAATATACGGATCATTTTAGTTATGATCCAAGAAAGGGGTAGGCAGAAGTGCATACTCCGGCACATTTCGACTACTACAGGAATGTTCCTTATGACCAAAGACATATTGTCAATATCCAGAACTTCCAGAAGGAAAAGAAGCCCACATTTGTATGAAAAGTGACCCGTGTTACATTGTTGCAAAGTGTTGAAACGAGAAAGACGCGGTTGTTAATTGTATCCAAGAACCGCCGAACCGGTAGATATCCCGGCAATGTTTAATCATTAGCTACAAGTTAATGATACGGAGTTAATGATCTAATTAAAGCACAATTAAAGGACTCCATTTAAACTTGAGTGTAACATTGGAAGCCTTAAGACGATAGTGGAGGACCTGCGCGAAATCGCCTTTTCATACAAACGTAGTCCTCATCTTCCTCTCAGGATGTTAACATTATAGAAAATATTTTACAATGCATGTGCTCGAAAAGTGCGTTTTCTACGGAGCCATATCATGCGGAAAGTACTAATTTTCCGCACTAGTGCTTTTTGTATTCAATTTTTTTTACAGTACATATGGTGCTACTTTCTCGCACTAGTGCTTTTTGTTTTCAATTTTTTAATAATAAAACTTATTTGCCATGATATGTTTTTTTATTTACTCGCACAATGCATATTAAAACATTGTATGATACACGTGCGTAAAGATGATTTCCGACTCGTATTCCTTTATACACTCGCTCGCCTTGTTGCATAAATAGCTATTGAAACAATTAGTTGTATTGTCAACCACAGCTATGCCCCTACGTTTGTTTTTTTGTTTCGAAATAGATATCCATTGAATTGAGAATAAACAGAGCGGCATTAAAATTGTTTCAAAGTAATAAAATATCTAAAATGTTCAATTATTTAAGATCGATCTTTGAATTCTTTAACCCTTAAATGCATAATGATGTATATATGCATCGTATATTTGATGGTCCGTGGCTCAATATGCAGCTATCCAAAATCACATTTATTACTTTTATACAGCATGACACATCTATTTCAATTTATTAAAAAGTTATACAAAAAATCATGCATTTAAGGGTTAAGACCCACAAGTGGATTATGCTTAAAATTATTTGCTGCATGGAAAATTATTCCATGAAAATAACAATTTTACGCTGTAAGCCAGAAGGTTTAATTTTGCATGTCTTTTTCTATTTACTTTACTTACAAAGTAAAACGCACGTCCTACGTCAGGAATTCGCTTGCATTTTTAGATCCCGCAAATAAGTCAGCTACTAATTATGCCCTAAAAGGTACTGGGGACTGGGATAAATGAATTTACCGCTTATTAAAACACTTCAAATTTCACAACTAAAACCAGGAGATTTTAGAGACTTTTACACGTAACGACTAGGGTTATACATCATCATTACCCTTTAACATCATTAATACCTATGATGGAGCCCATATAAGAGTTCGGCACTGCAAATGACTAGTAAGTAAGTCCAATGCGAGAGCGGCAGCCGCGCGCGACCGCAAAGCTGGCAGGAGAATGCCGTGCCCGGTAACGAAGGTGGGAAATCAGCACGCTGGTGTCTCAATTCTCGTCTAGTGTGAAGAAGGTTAAACTACTCTCTCCCAGCGCCTCCTTCCAGTGGTCGCGATCAAACATGGCCAGTTAATTTATACCTGTTTGATTTCGAAAATATCTTATTATTAATGACCAAGGGCTCATACCTATATCAAAATTGTTGGTAATAGAGTGGACATATTTCTTCAGTTCGAGTATGACGTAAAGTGAATACAGTCGAAATAAAAAGACGTGTTTTTGTCTTAATCTAAAAAAAATTAAGCATGACCATGACATTTAATTAAGAGCTGGCTATTGTCGTAGCCATCCCGCCGGCAATGTCGGCATTATAGTCGCCGTATCGTATCGTATAACACGCCTCAAATAAATCTCCCGAGCCCCGAGCCACACTTGACACTACGTTCCTTTCTCAATCGTACATCGCTCCGTTTTTATCGATTCGCTCCACAATCGGTATTCTGTAAGGGCAAAAAGTACCGAATCAAAATTCTCCAACGACCACATCTTTTATTTATGTGCTCCTTTTCGACTAACAGGCGTAATTTTTTCCGGTAAACAATCAGTTTTGCTCGAAAAATGCGAGACGGGAAGAAGACATAAAAAGGATCAGCGGTATTGGGACGTGAATTTATTTGGTTTTTCGAGTCGACTCCGGACTCGATGCCAACTCATAAATATCGAGATATGATTGGCGAGGAGCGGTCACAGCTCGCGTCGGAATGACCGAAGTGCGTTCCATTTTTGAAGTTTATACTTTTTCTGTGTAAATATATGGCGATGGCGATGGCATTATTGTTTTGCGCCATGCGCTTGATTCCCAGTATAGTTGCGGTTTGCGGTACTGTTCAATAGATGCTATTTGGCTTTTAGAGATTTTCATAAGGTTTTTCTCGACTGGATTTACTTATACTAGGTATTTTCTGTTACTGTGTGTATGTACATTATTGCCAGCTTCAAAATTTTTAGACGGTCTATATGACAGAAAAGCAGGGAAATAAAATCATACAATACAATACAATACAAATCTTCTTTACTGCTCACCAATATAAAAAGGACATGACATACAAATTAAGCACTGAAACTATGGTAGACAACAGGCGGTCTTATCGCTAAAGAGCGATCTCTTCCAGACAACCTTAGGGTAGTGAAGATAAGGCAAAAAAAAAAACAAGTAATGTGAGTAGGTGATGCAGTGAGTGATAGAAATTGAGAAATAATAATATCTAATAATACACATACATAAATAGCAAATAGTATAAACTACATATACTACCATACATAAATAAATATCATATATAACATATTTACGAATATATATAAAACACCACAACGGGGCCAACAACAATTAGGGACATAGAAATAGGACATAAAAATAATATTATGGAAGTGATAATAGTTATTTGTTATACAAGGGTGCAAAGTTGTATTTTACCCGCGAGTGTACAATTGAAACACGAGCAAGCGAAAGGATTCTATAGGTGAACCACGAGCGAAGCGAGTGTTTCAACACACGAGAAGTAAAATACATTTGCGCCCGTGTGTAACACAAAACTTTTCACCTCACTATAGCGAGGAAAGTGCAACATCCACAGGCGTTAGATCACCGTCATCACTGGAATCACTCATTTCTTTACGATATTATAACAGAAAACTATGGAAGTTGTGTATTTTACGCGAGTCGGTGAAAAAAGGTTTTAAGTAAAAAAATTGTTGACAATGTTGACATTTCTGATGTATAAAATGTCAACGATGCGTTTTGAAATTGCATTATAAAAAAACAAACGTTTCTTATGGAATTTTAAGGTTTATGACTTAAAATCATTAAATAAAGCTAAATTTGGTATTTTTTATTAGATTCTCAAACCATTTATTTAATGATAATCAATATCGAACGAACCATTATCATGAGCGTTTTACGTTTTGTTATCTGTCAAGCTACTTAAACACGCTCCATCCAAGGTCAAATTACTTTCCCCACTAGTGGATAAAACGCGTTTTTCCGCGCTTGTATTGAAGGATAAACGACAACTTTCCGAGCTAGTGAGGGGAAAATAATATTCTTTTACTTGAGTTTTAAAAATATGAAGTGATTTAGCATGCCTTAAGGCGGTTCCCTGAGCCAGAAGGCGAAAAATCTCCTTATATGATCATGTTTTTCTAAGAGGCGTTGATATTTGTAGACGTGGAAAAAATATATGTAGTTCTTGACTATATTATCTTTAACAACATAGCTTCCGATACACGAATTATGACACTTCGCTCGATACAAATAATTCCCAAAGTAACCTGTAACTCTGACTTTTAATCCTACTTTACTCGGTTATTTATTATGTGATACTATAAACAAAAAAAAAAAAAAAACAATCTTAACATAAATAGTAATTTCATAGCTTTAGAATTTCGATATTGTAAGGCAACGTTTCTAAAATAAATAAAAACCGACAAAATTCGATAAAAATTGACACTTGGCGCGTATGTTCTTTCCCGTTCTTTCTTGCGAAATGTGACAAAGACAGCGGCAAACCGATGGAACGGCCTTAAGTCGGAAGGTAATGAGTTTCACAACCGAACTGCCTGGAACGTAAAGGAATCATTAAAAAAATTAGAAGTAAATGATGGGACTGATCAAAATGATCCGATTCTCATAATCGAATCGGATCATTTTGGTTAATTTCTAGTATACACCTGGATTTATAGTTTAGGTAAGTTTAATGTGTAAAACTATGGCTTGACAACAAACACACATAATCTAGTTATTAATTGTAATGGTGTAATAAAAATGTCTATATCATTTAGCATCAAACACCCGTTTATTACGCTATTATAACTTTTGGCGCTTACAGTAGTTATAGGTATGTCTGTACAGTATTTTACGTACCGTTATACCACCATATAGTCCAAAGGCTACTATTATAGTCCAAACTCAAATATCTTCGTTCAGGTGGGATTTTCATTTAAAATTCGTAGTGCAAACCGACATAGTTTTATAAATAGGAGAAAAAACTCAAACAAAACGAAAAACAATTAACATTGGTATTGATACACTTAATTATACAGGGTCGCCAAAAAATATGTGCATTCCCGTTGCCAGGGAGATTTTGGGATTATACTGAGCAACTTTTACTGTGGGAACAACCCCGAAATCGCGAAAAAAAAATTTACCCTCCCATAGAAAACGGACCAGCCAATATGTATGAAACAGCCAAATTTTTTCACGTGTTGAACTCGTGGACTATACTTGAAGTACCTACCGGACTATAGTTGGGCGGCTTAACATTAGGCGTTTTACTGAAACGTTATCATATAACCACTTCCATATAATATAATCAGGTAGGTATAGTTTGTAAATATCTAAATATATCCTAGAAAATTTAGTAAAACCTAATCAATAACCAAACCAGACATAAAAGGGAAAGATCGTGTCACCAGACCGCGCATTCGATTAATTAAACAAGCCTCCTCACGCCCGCGCCTGCGCCCGCGCAAGAACACCGTGGAATATTACCGATCCGCTAATGACGTGCGTTTCTGCGCTTTAATTGCACTCAAACACACAAACCACATTAAAGAAACATCTCACACAACCCTAATTACAACTTATTAAGGTGTAGTTTAACTTAAAGTGATGATACAGCTATTGTGGTAAAATCAGGTTTTGTCGTATGAAAAATGTATGAAGTTTGATCGGGCGTGTAAAAAGCGCTGCGTTGAGGATATTTTGATTGGTGTGTGGACCGAATGGGCAGTGGTAAATGGCGAAGCGAGTTGTGGAATATGTATTATGACGCGTAGATTATGGCGTAGTTGACGACAATTAATTGTCGACAAACATTTGGCTAACAGGGGGCCTAGCTCCAAAAGCCCCTAAAAGAAGAAAGTATCGGTATGACAGATGCTACGTGAAGTCACGTTTAACATCACCGACTGTCACCTTTGGCTAGGCTCACGGCCAAGGGCCTGACACTCTTTGATAGAGAAAGATAGTCTTATTGCGATTCCTTTAAGAGGAAAGAGAAAATAGTGCCATGCTTTGTCCTTATCACCGACCGGGTGGCATCATAGGTAGGAGGCGATCGCGAAATACCGAAATTTATAAGAGTGAAAGAGAAAAAATCCTATGCTGCCCAAATTTTATATGAATATTCTTTCTCTTACCCCTGGTCGCTCGGTGGCGCGTCTATAACTACTTGTATATACTATGTCTATGACACCACATGGCTGTTTAGCTATGCATACATCAATTTGTTAACTACAAAACTTACGGACCAGCCAGGCTAGCACATGATTGACGCGAGAGTATCTCTAATCGAGAGTAATATTTGCTTATTAATTGCATACGATATAAAAATACAATATAAATTTGCCTAAACGAATTGATATGATCTTACCTCTATGTAACTCGTAATGTCTCTGTGTAGCTGTGGCATTGAACTTTTAGTGTTTTTATTATAAACCTCACTTAGCTCCTAACATCTTTACAAGCTTAGCTCTTCCAGAGGAGGTCCGCTATTTCAAGATCTTAATGATCCTAAATAATACGGCTGCATTACAATGTAGGAGTCATATACAGTCATATACCGCGTGCGAGTGAGCGGTAAAATTAGGTATAATTTTATGACATGCTGTAACCAAAATTTTATCACCGGGAGTCATTACTTTATTACAGTTTTTGGTAAAACAGGAGTGTTTATTGGTTTATTTCTTAAAATTTGACGTCGTATCTGTTGGAAACACTAACTTTCATATTTTCATGGATTTATTTTCTTGTCTTTGAATGTTTTACTCGTGGTCGTAGCCGTAATGCCTACGCTTTGTGGGCGAATGAACTTATATAACGGGTAGTTTTATTACTCATCTAATAAATAAAGCCTGACCAGGATTATATGATCAGGCGCCATGTTGCGAAATTTCACTAGAACTAACTTTTTCATACTATACTAAACTGTCATTCTATACGTGAGAATTTTAAATTTGAATAAATAAAATTTATGAATTTTGATAAATATTGACAGTTTTATGAATTATTGTCTTTTATTGATCTAAATTTCTAAAGAGACACAGACGAATAATTAATCACATTTCTGCAACGTATGAACCCTTTATTAATCTTGAATTTTCGTGTGTAGTATTTTCAGAAGTAATTCTTATTAAATTTTGACGACATATTTTAATATCTTACTTTAAAAAACGGTGTTCCTCAAATTATAAGGGGTGTACGTTGTCTTAAATGTTAGCAAGGCGCATGTGACACTTCTGGAGTTACAGGAGTCCATAGGCTACAGCAATAACTTACGTGACTTCAAAAAAATAAGCGATTTTTCAAGACTCCGTGTTCAGGCTCCCGGTGTACCGGCAATAAGTCAGTGTAAATTAATTTGGCCGTAAGTGGCGACGGCGGCGGCGGCCGGGAATTACGTCATTACCGAACACCGCGCCCTCTCATTACCGGCCCGCCGCGACAGTTTGACGCACCTTGACGGAGCGGAGAAATGGAAGTTTAGGGCTTTCGTCTATTAAAAAGTACCCCGCAGCAAACATAGGGAAAAAGTGGTCTCAGTCAAATTTTACAAAATTTTAGTATGATGTAGATTCAAGTCTATTGATATTTTTTTTATAAGGGCACAACTCTCTCAGAAGTATACTTTTAGAAATCCCATATAATATCTATATTAATAGAATTTCCCTATATTTGCTGCAGTGTACTTTTTATTATATTTCTATAACTGTGTGAAGTCGCCAATAGGCATGATGACAGTAATTAAAAGTCACTAAAGTATTATATTTATTTAATGAAACTTTAGTCTTAGAATACGAAAAACGCATTTTTTTTAATATTCGGCCGGATTGATTGAAGGTGGGCTCTTTAATGAGAACGAAATTGTAAACGTTACCTTCAAGTTGCTCCGCAGTGTTAATACCCAATATTTACGGACATTGCCAAAGACAGACGACATCGACAGTCACGAATCCATTTGGCATTCATATCAAAACGATTGGACAAATCGTACCATCATTGACGCATTTAATAGACCACTTGCAACCCGAATTGCAATGTTATAAGGACTATCAAAGATCAGTTACATTGCTATATAACATTTAAAACTTTCGCGGTTTGAACACATATTAAATCACATTTAGAAACGGGTCTATCGCGAATTTATTTTGTTACCTTTATTTACCGACGTTTCGACACAGGTTTCACTGGTCGTGGTCGCGGCTAACTGACGTCCCAGCAAAATGTCAAAACAGAGATTTGTGTGACTACCCCACGAAAAGTGCATTTAAAGTTCGAGGTAGACATCACATTTTCAAACCACCCACTACACATAAAAGTTAATTATTGTCAATAGTCCGACACACAACACTCACAACATCCGCGCACACATCCGAAGATAGATCCCTTGGCTTTAACTTCTGGATCACTGGTCCCCAAGTTGCCGATAAGTTAAAACCATCTTCCTTATTAAAATTTCTGGGGTGCTTCTTGATTTCAATCGCTTCTCGCACAACTCGAGGATAATAATGGCGTTCAGTGGAGACAACTTTTGGTTTATGAAGCTCAATCCAGTGATTTGCGCCGCATGTAAGTAGATGTTCGGCGATCGCGGACTTGTTTACTTGGCGATTTTTTACTGCCGCTATGTGTTCTTTCACTCTCTCTTGCACACTTCGTTTGGTTTGACCAATGTACACACTTCCGCAACTACATTCTATTTTGTAAACGCCCGGATTTTGGTACGGAATGACATCTTTTGGACTGCGTAAAAGATCTGCTACTTTGAATAACGGCTTGTATACAGCCTTGATGGAGAATTTCTTAAGTACTGCTCCTACTTTGTCCGTTACATTGCTGTTAGTACCAGAGGGCCTACCACGAACACCGAAGATGGCAAATTGCGGGCATCTTTCTCTTGTACTCCAATTAAGACGTAATTAGAGTGACAGAGAAAGATACCCGCAACTTCGGTGTTTGCAGTAGGCCTTCAGTGTCACATATTATTCACCATACATAAGCCTTATTGCGACGAGATAAGGACTAGGTATAAGTAGAGACTGCGCGTACATGAGTTCTGGGGTATCATTAGGTGGCATACGTTTAATCAACAAACGGTTGTTGGTCAAGTAAACGTCGCTGCTTGTATCAGACCACCTAATGAAGGGTTGGTGTCGCCTGTGGAGATTTGTGTTTAATGCAGGCTGTCACACAAAGATTGTCAGTTGTCACAGAAAGGAGACGTAGCAAAAAAAATAATGGAAGCACTATATTTCTCTGCAGCCTGAAGAATTTACTACTAAAGCATTTTTTTCATTAAAAATTACCCTAAACTTGAAAAGTAAAATAGGGTAGAAGCCATTTGGTAAATTTGGATTAGATTTGAGACCCTTCTCAAAATCCGGCGATTTTTGAAAAAAATAAATTTCTTCTTCAAAATAAAGGTTTTAATTTTTTAACAAAACAGCTTCGGAAGTATGATAGGCAGTTAACCTTGAGCTACCGAAGCTTCCTCGTCGCGTGTGAATTTACTTGCTTTGGGCTTAGGTGCCAAGAAATTGTGAGTGATGTCAAAACGACATAAAAATTCATAAATTTGATCGATCGCTGTTTCTACCACTTTTGCACGCTAATTTGTCATTCCACTCATTCCAGTGGTCATGGTTGGTATACAAGGTGTGACCAGAATTGTCTGCGGCGTGACGATCCGTTTGTGTGGACGCCGGCCGCCCCCGGGCAGGGCGGGGCCTATTTAATAGGCTAATCAATCATTACCTGATATCGTTTGGATGATTTGCGGCACAGCGGCGCTGGATGTTATGGAGTGAGACTCATAAGTAGCGTGTGTCAGCAGCTGAAATCGCTATGCAGACTTACTTACTGCTGTGGCGCGACGACCCGAAGTGGATTTCGGCCTCCGACACCCAAGTCTGCCATGCTTCTCTGTCCAAAGCCGTTTCTATCCAATCCACAGCGCCGAGTTCGCAATAAGAACACGCTGAGTGGAAAATCTACCGTAAAATATTGGGACACACGTAGAGAGCATGGAACCTCCGTAGAATACAAGAAATTAGAAATGGACACCAAAGAGCCAAACATAATTGGAGAAACGAAAGCCACCAGATTCGACAAAGTGCAAAAAGAGCTATGCAGACTAATTTGCAGAAATTTTTCCAAGTTTTCGGAAATATCTAAGTTGGACTAAGCTATTGCATGGCATTGGCATTGACAAAGTATGACAATGTCATCATTAATGTCACATTTCTGTGAAAATATCCGTTTATAATGTCACTCCCTCACTTTGTTATATTCAAGCCGGTGTAAAGTTAGCTTAGACGGACTCTAAACAATTCACAAGTTTAATAAATGTACATTTAGAAATGCTCGTCATAGGATTATTTTGTTAATAACAAAATCCCTTCATGTCCTTCTTCTAATACCCCTAGCCACCATCTCCTGCCTTGCCCACATGATTCTCGAATAACAGATACAGAGACGGCAAAGCTGGATGCTTTAATATTTTACAAAGTCCTTTTCTCTAAAAGCCTACCCTTTCGGTAAAGGCTACGCCGGCGGGGACGCGCGTGTCCAATCCGTAATACTCGTAGACGCGCGAACGGCCGGAAACATCTGAATGTTGCCGAAAACGCCGACGCGCATATCGTGTACGTGTTCTCGGTCTGAATCAAGTAATTGCGTGATGATGTACAGAGATTTAGGATCTGTTTTGTCTTTTCTATACCCTAAGTTTATGAACAAAATCAGTCCACAATTTTGGTACAGCCAAAACTACGTCAGTAGCAGTACTACGTCGGAACCGGAAATTGGAGGATGGGTCCCATCCCTGTCTGTAGGTTACAGTAGAACAGAGATCTTTTATTTTTTACAAGCTTTTATTTAACTTGCAATGTACCTATGTAAGTATGTATGTAATATGTATGTAACATGTTTGTAAGGGTCAAATCTTGCAAGTTAAATTTGACCCACTTCCCGGTTTCCGATGAAACTGAAAATTTGCATCCATATATAAATGGGGTGACAATTCAATATTATGGTACCATTGAGCTGATCTGATGCTGTGTACAGGTGTTGGATATAGGAACTCTGTGATAAAACAACGCAACCTAATTGTGTTTCGGGTTTTTGGAATTGTCTCGATGAATATTAGTTGCCTGTGGAAAGAAAAGTACAGTCAGGGATAAAAGCTTGTACCAAAAATGAAATTTTTGCCAATAACATATGCATGTAAGTCATATGAGTATGACCTCTCGAAAATATTGGTGTTGACACTCTTGACTTGTTGTGGTTTTTCCATACTTTCAGTCATCAAGACGTCAACTGTCATAATTTTAAATTTTTAACGCACTTGTAAGCTAGCTAAACAAATATCGATGCCCAATAAAAAATGCACTTGGAGACTAAATAAATCCAATGAACACAAACACCCTTCAAGTTGAACCTGCGCAGTCCCTCGCCCACCCGTGGGACATTATCTAATCCGAATTAAACTATTATCGTTTGGCCTGGGGTGAGGGTTCCGTTGCAACATTTGATTTTAATGATGCTTTAGGTACGATGATAATAATGTTTTACGAGCGATTTTTTGAAGTGACTATTTGATTTCAGTTATATAATTGGGTAAAAGTAACGTAAAAGGTAGCGTCTTTTTACAGTTATGCACCGTGGGTTTGTTATTGCTACGAATGTAATTAAAACTATATTTATGATAAAAAATGTTGGTTAATATTATAGCGCTCTTTCCTATATATTTTTTGTTGATATGTTTAAAACGATCAATTATAGTTAATCATTTTAACAATCACTAACATTCCTCACTGTCAATGTCACAGCGAAAGGACCCTATCGCAGCCTCAAATAATTATTTATCCGCAGTTTCATGTGCCAAATTTTCATTAGAACGAACCTATTTTTTCAAGAACCGTCAATACTTCTAATCTCTTGAATAAGGTATCTTGTTAGGTTCGATAAAAAAAGCGCTCGGTCATCTCATCAAGTGAAAATTTGGCAAAGAAAACTGGACATGATGGCTGATTGGCGACGTTAACTATAAAACATTTCTAAAGCTCGCTTACATCGCACTTAAGAGGTCTCTTCTAAATCGGACCCTAATCTCTCGTAAGCTGCACCCACAGATAACGACTATCAGGATAACACGAAGTTAATTCGGCCGCGTGCCACCCTTGTCGGCCGTCGTCGGTCGCCCGTCGTCGGTCGTCGTAGTCTGTCAATCAACGGTCCGACGACTATCGGCCCGGAAGGGCGGTAATTAAAATGATAAAACTCCCAAGAGACGCTAAAAAACTAACTGCGCTTTTGCAGGGTGAAGATCGGTGTTGACGCATGCGTGAGTTTCTTTTGTTGGGTTGTTCATTCGGGTCGTCAGTTTGTTAAACCGTTTTGATGTCAAGGAAGTTTTGGAACGCCCACATGGATTGTCAAGCACATGGTAACTTGACTGAAAAACTGCTATTAAAACTTTGTATATGATTTTTTTTTTACCGGAAGTGTGGGTACTTACAGGTATTATGATAATTTAAACTGAAACGAGACTTGATCGCGTGCACTTACTAAATACCTACCTATTATTTATAAAACGTAGCTTCCCTTTAAACAGTTTCGTAGCAACACCATTATTTCAATGTCAGCGAGCATCTCGCTCTCTAATATAGGTATTTACAGATTTCATTTATAATTTTAAATTAACATGTTGTAGACATATTAGAACACTGCAACAAGCATCAAATGATGACATACGTTTATCTAATTCTCTTCTCATTTATCACGAACTGTGATGAATCCATAACATTATACGATATACGATCCATTACACGCGTCCGCGCAAGCCGCAAACAGATCGCGACACCATTTAATAACAATGGGAATGGATGTCAGGTTGTCACCACATCTGTCCACTGCCTAACCGCAACGCCAGTGTATTTAGACCTTTACAATATAAAAGAATAATTTAAATTGTGCAATACAAATAGGAGGTATTTATTTACCTACACCTAATGAAACTGTTGATATAATTATTTAATTTTTTTTTATATGTATATACATTTATTACAAATTTATTTACATACAAGATATATACAGTGGTACTTATTTAAATTAAATGACATAAAAACTAATAATTGTCGGTAACATGATACATTTAAAACATGCTATTTTACTCACAACGGCATAAAGAAAATAAAACGGAATGAACAAGAAGCGACAGCTTTCAAAATTCAAGTTGGCTAGATAAAGTACGAGTTTTTTTTTAAATAGTTAGTCACATAATACGTATTAACTATGAACTAACAAAAACTAAATAAAAGCGAATTACCATATCGAAATAATAAGAGCCTAATTTTCCGCTTACCTAAATTGCCTAAACTTTTACAAAATATAGGACGAGGGCATGTAAAATACTAAAGATTTTGATTTTGGATTAGGAACTTACGAACAACAGGAACGAAGAAAATGTTTAGTACGAAATATCTATGCTTTTACATATATCCCACCTTGTGGTCGCACTCATTATAAAAAAAAACTGAACTTTAAATGGGACCAAGCCGCTTTGCATGATGTTAGATAGACCAAAAACGATTTTTTTCGAAGCACCCCAAATTTCATTTCCTAGGAGCCGAAGTGAAGCGAGGTCTGTTAAAAAAATCAACAACTTTCACGGCTCATGACTAGTTAGAGGTTAGAGATGAAGTAGAGACCCGATCAAAGCGGTCGCATAATGTGTTTACTAACAGCCAAATGACTTGTCGCACATAAATAATCACATAATTGGGACGGTGAATCACAACATTGTGCTCCACTCACCCCAACGTGTAAAATCGAGGGGTTGCAATGCGAGGGCAGTGTTTAACTGACGTGTCCGCATAAACATCTATACAATTCTGCACTTTATTTTATTGCATTAGGACGAAAAATGTGTGCATACTTTTGACGTAGATAGTAGCTAAGTCCGATATTCATCACACTTGGGCCCTTTTGGTGAGGGCGAAAAACACTTGTGGTTAACATGTGATACGTGACAGATAATTAAATGAAAATGGATTGTTCGAGTGCATTGTTAGTGTATTTACGGAATTATAACTATTTAGGGGATGAAGGGGCGAACGGTAACTGTGATCTTGTGATCTTCTGATCGTAATCAGTTGCCGGTGGTTGAAGGAAAATATTCGAGAATTTACTGGAGTGGAAAATGTGACTGAATAAAATAATAAATAATAAATAAAACGTTTAATAACAGGCAAGGATCACCCATGAAAAATTTACAGACAACTACAATTACAGACAACTACAAATCTTTGGACAAATAGAACAACTGACTTCCAACCTTCACTAGGTGGAGAGCTGGAGAAGCACTTGAAAAGCAGAAAAATCTCAATCGACTTAAAAGGTGGCCTCGCTCATGCTAGGACTGGTTACTGATTTATTAGTCTAGTGACAAGTTAAACAGTAACGTTAGATTCCACTTTTTAGATTAACGTTAGATTCTAACCTAGTCTGAGGGCTGTATCTGACAGTCCCTAAACTCCACTGGAGATTGTTTATTAATATTAAACAAAGAATTATTATCTAACAATACATAACAGCATAACGTTGAATTATTTAGACCAACAGAGGAGAACCAACGGCGGGAGCAATATTATAGGAAATAAAGTCCAATAAATGTCCGTTAATCGTCTAAACCGCCATAAATTAAAGTAAACGCCCAAAGATAACCGTAAAGCTTACATAAAACTTAAAAGCTTTGAGATTGGCAGTAGTAGGTACCCCCTGGAGATTGTGGTCTAACATGTTTTTTGTAATAATTATAAAATGCTTTATCTCTCTAAGGTAAGCAACAGATTAATTCATACCACAAGTCCGCTTACTTACTATCTAGACTTTACATTGTTTAAGAGCTCTATATAGGTAATAAAGGTTATTAGGTATTAATTAAAGGTTATTAAAAAGGTTAGTAATAAGTGATATACTATTCCGTTTACAAATATTCATTCATATTTAATAACTCTGCTTATTTGAAAACATCAATGGTGTTTTGTATTTGGTTACCACTGATTCCAGGCTGGAATCATTCCACTGATTACCACTGAAATGAGATTTTATAAGTAGTTTTTAACTAAGTATAATAAATTCTAGCAATATTGAGGAAATAATTAATTGAACTTAACCTTTTCGACACCGTGTCAAACACAAAACTGTCATCCAGACGCCACGTCACCGAAGTGTCAAAACTGAAATTGAACTATGCATATGCATGTAGGTCTATGTAATGTTGCTCTGTGGTCTATGACCGATTAATCGGTCTTTGGCATTGAACCTACGGTGCGTATATATCGGTCATTGGCGTCCAAAAGGTTAAATTTTATTTTGTAGATATTGCACCAAATATTGCCCACGCAACGCAACTTTTTGTACCTTGCCCTCAACACCGATTTCAACTTGTCATCAGACCCAGATAACAATTTATTTGCGGGCCACGGTCACCCACGGTAGCCATTTTTTAGACCCAGCAAAAACTAGATTTAGTACGGACCCCCGCGTGGACCCTTCACGGCGTCCCCAACAGCGGGGAGTTGTTGTCACTGGGGAATTAAGATGTCCTCTTGTTTTTGCTTTTAACAGGCAGATGATTTCTTGATACGGTTTTAATATGGTCATAAACATTACGAATTATTTATAAAAACTGGCGAAACTTTGAAGGAGTTATTGAAAATGAAAATATTTATTTCAGGCACAGATCCCATATAGTGTTAATACCAAATTTCTTTGTATGTCTTTCCCATCACGGAACAATAGTGTTCCGGACCTTTGGGAGGCGTGCGCGGAGCCGAAGCCAACAAATTTAATGAAATGTAAGAGGTACAAAAATTATTATTATTAGTAAAAATAATTAGTAATTATTATTAGTAGTAAATTATTGTTATTATTAGTTATAAAAACGTATGCTACCTGAAACTAATATATTAGATCTAGTTCTAGTCTAATTCAAGCTTTAATATCATAAAAGATACACACATTATTTTCGTGCCAATTTATATATAACACATTTTAAACAAAAATTTAAACTAACAATAGGTCATTTTACTTGAAGCGCCTACTAAATATGTACAAGCAAAATGTATGAATACTTTATTAATTCGTCGTAAGACTCGCAAGGCAACGTTCGTTTGATAAGAAAATTATTTTTACTAATCAGGTGTATAGATAGGTAGCCAAAAAATCTGCTATCACACATAATTAATTGTATACCTTATATTGTAGATATTGCACACATAATTAATTGTATAACCATAGCCTGCGGTCTTGTGCACATAATCTATTTCCATGGAAAATCGCTTTTGCAAACTGCTGCTTGGAATAAAAACAAATTCACAATAATACTCTTAATGATAAGAATTATGTATGTATGTAAACACTTTATTGTAACATAAGACAGGTTAAGATACAATTAAACAGAAAGTATACAATGTACAAAGGCGAACTTATCCCTGTAAGGGATCTCTTCCAGTCAACCTAAATAGACTCAAGGAGTAATAGATTCAAGGGATGGCTATGTCTATGTCTTATGTCAACCCTTATAAATTTAACGCCCTTTTGAATTTAACGAAACTGCTGACATACTATTGTAATTTAATAATTTGGAATGTAATTTTGATTGTCACTGTTTTTTTATATTCATTTATTCATAATGTAAAAAACCGACAATCACAATATAAATTCCTAAGAATTTACCATGTGTAATTTTAAGTGCAATTGTATATTGTGAGATAAATAAATCATATCAAATCATATCATATCATATACCTCCGGTGGTTCACTGCCTTTTCGCCGAAAATTGTATTGCAGAATTTCACTTGGCAACCAACTTTTCGCCAAAGTTTCATTTGGCCGAATTTCATTTCCCAATTTTACATAATCCAACCTAACCTAACCCAATCTAGTACGTCATTTTCATTTCCCAACTATGGGGTTGGGAAATGAAATGGTTGCGAAATAATTATTTGGTAAAATTTCATTTGGGAAATGAAACTGATGCCATAAGTTTGTTGGGAAGTGAAATTTGGCGAAAAATATTTTGGCTAAACGGCGGTATCCCACCTCCGGTAGGTATATTAAGCACAAGAGCGCACCGCCAACAAACTGTTTCACAGTTTGGCGAACATTAGATTAAGGTACTTATAATGTTATAATTTTTGTTAAATTTTCAATAAAAAAAAAAAAAAAAAAAAACTTCTCGTATTGAGCTAATAGATTGTCCAAAGCGGAGATTTATGCTTTTGAAATCGATAGTTACGATCAAAACTAATAGCCCGTAAAACCATTCCAATCATCACGTAGTAATACAACCTCAAACTTATCACCGACCTTTGACAGTGCCCGCCATGATGATTTAAAAAAGTTGTCGCCATTTTTTTTTAAACGACGCCAATCGTTATCTTTAAGGATATCAACACGTTTGAATGAAAGGACACCGGTTACATTTGTGTTAAATTTTATTATACGCTTTTAAATGGATGCTGTTTTAGATTTGCTTCTCTAACGTTATGGACATAAGCGCGTTAAGACTCTTAACGCGCTCTTAAGAGTGGATAAGTTAAATGAGGTGGAGAGATTTACACGCCATTTAGGAGAAGAAAAAAAACGTGAGGTGGTCAGTCAAAGCTGGATCGCCGCGCCTGTGCCCTTAAAACTAATAGAATGTAAAATACACAAATATTATAAAATATGTATAGCTTAAGAATCGTAAACAGTTTATTTGATCTGAAAGATATATGCGGTTACATAGCTATGAATTCGGTACATTCATACTTTTATATACACTATATACTTTCCAATGGAATTTGTATTTGGATTGTCATAATTTGCTGTTTTGTTTTGTTACCTACCCTAAATCGGTTACTTTACATTGGTTTAATTTTATGTAGGTACTTAGTTTCAACTATCCTAATGTCTGTGGATTGGTTATTCTGCAGGCAGTGTCAATGTTTGTACTACTTTCGTATCTGAAGCGACAAACGCGAAACGCCGTATAAAAACGGCTTTCCGCTTTATCCTATTCTTCTTCAGTCGTTCCCTCAATGCTGAAGATAGGGACATCATGTCCTTTTGTTGAAGACCAGGTTCCTGCATAGGTGCAGTAATTTGGGCACACCATCTAGCAGAGGGAGGGTCCTGAGGTCTCGTGAATTCAATTATGCCTTTCTCCAGGCTATCCAGGGAGCGACGGGAGAGGTGTCCCAAGTATGCGAGTATATGGTCTCGGGATATCGTTGACAACCGGCGTTTCATGCGTAGCTCTTCTAGTTTTGTAAATCTGTTTGCAGAATAAATGTACGTGTACGTAACGTGACGTCACCTTGCTTAGGCGACGGTTAACAAATTCTCCCAAGCATACCATTAAACCAATGCACCGAGAAATTCTTCAAAATCCTTAACTTCACCGTCCGCATTACAAAACCTAAATTGCTTTGATTGAGATGTTATCGAAACTACGCGGCCGTGAAGGGTTGAGGGCGGAAACTGCCTAACCACCCTTAATTAATAAGTTGTCAGGGTTAAGGGTGCATTAGATAACAAATAAAAGTAAAATATTAAGTCATTCGTACGAATTAAGTAGATTTATCTGTTTGACGGCGTGTTTGATAAAGGCTTAGCTTACACTAGAAGGTACTCGTATCTACTCTATATAGGCATCTGTGTTAATTAATAATTAGTAATAACTTAGTACATATTTACTAAATTTATTGACTTATTACAAAACTTATGAACTTGAGCCTTAAGTATACAGGTAGGTATTAAAAAAATTCAACTGCATAATGTATAAAACCAGGTTTGTATGCTCTTTGACGCAACTAAACATATATGAGTGCAATGTGCAATATTATATTTATCTTCATTTCGAATTTAAATCGATGTTCAGTCTCTATTATTTAAACATCGGATGAAAATGCGCTTTTGTTTTATTTTTGCTAAATTATTTGCGACGCCTGCTCTTTTACGAATAGCACAAGCTTCCACTAACTATTGACGTATGTTCCCAAGGCGGTAAAATTAAGATCAGCCGAACTCCAACACCATTTTGATTAATTTTACAGGAATACAGAATTCCTCCCTTTTTTGAGATATATCAGTCTATTCTCTTTTGCCCAATAAAAGAGGTTTATCCTGTGCCCATCACTACGATTCTTTCAACTAGTATAATGATGATGATGAGTTACACTTAATTCTGTCAGACTACGCTTGTACTTACCGTATACATAGGTAGACTATGTCACCAAGTCCCAATGGACTAGATTGGCAATAGATATCAAAATATTTGGGATAAACACACAAATGAATTGCACCTTTACATACAAACGTAGTTCCGCTCTCATTTTAAAACTACGTGTTGGATTGTTATGAAACTTTGCACATACAATCACATGTGGAATATCTAGGTCTGTAATTAGTTTAGGTATATAGCTCCAGTTTATAAAACAAATGAAATAGAGCAAAAACAAGTTTTGCATGAAAAACAAATTTGCTGTATTTGTTTAACTATGGTATCTGAAGCTACATAAACTAATTACAACAGACAACGATATATATAATATATGAATACTTAAATACATACAAAACAACCATGACTCAGGAACAAATATCTGTGCTCATCACACAAATAAATGCCCTTACCGCGGGATTCGAACCCAGGACCATCGGCATCACAGGCAGGGTCACTACCCACTAGGCCAGACCGGTCGTATAATTGAATGTAACAGTTAAACATCAAAACCGAATTGGAAGTAAAACGCGCTGTTAACTAGGCATTTCTGTTAATAGGGGCGATATAACTTAATAGTTGGCGCGATACGATCTCATG
The DNA here is from genome assembly GCF_947568885.1 of Cydia strobilella. Lineage (NCBI taxonomy): Eukaryota > Metazoa > Arthropoda > Insecta > Lepidoptera > Tortricidae > Cydia > Cydia strobilella. The sequence goes on from NC_086042.1 coordinate 27,471,836, forward strand.
TTATTTGGGGCGATCGCCGAATGTGTGTTCACGTGAAAACGTATGAGTTGTGCTTTTATTAGTAGCTGTAGAGAGGTAGGAAGGGATATACAGGGCAAAAGGTTCCAATAGGGGCAAGTAAAGTACTAGGTAGGTTTAAGAGTTGTACTTAGTAAGTGTAAAAATATGCATATGAGTTACTCAAAAATATGTCCCATAGCTATTATGTCAGCGAATTAAGAACTATGGGACATATTTTTTAATAACTTATATGCACCCATATTTTTACACTTGACTGTACATAATAATTTTCTATGATATTTACCCAGCAGGTAAAGGTATTATTTCCAAATTTTGTGTATTTGTCATGTCACTATATGATGTCATTGTAAATTTTGTATTCACTTGTAAAGAGCCCTTGACTTGAGGCCTACCTACAGAATAAATTTTTATATTTGAATTTTGAATTCCGCCCGGATCGCTTCAAAAAGCTCGCACGACTAGTATAATAACAAAAAAACAGTTGAATTGATAATCTCCTCCTTTTTTGGAGTACGTTAAAAATGAATAAGAAAATACAGGGTAGGGTGCGTTGGGTTAAGATTGAACGGGTTTCTCATGCGGGGTAAGATGAAAAGACGCACCCTATATTTTATTCGACTTAGGCTTGTAAATGATTGATGCAAAACGTGGGACATAATCATGATCGTCTCACAAATATTTTGCCTTTACTAATCAGAATCCAAGTAGCCAGAAGTTTCTACTAGTACAGGTACAGTAGGTTATAATAATATGTATGTAGTAAAATAACAAAGCAAAATTGGAATATAATATTTCGACCGGTTAATAAAAATAAACCTATACGATTTTGCGACTTTTGAACGATGATTAACAAAAAGGGTTTAGAAGTTTAGAACCCCTGACCTCTAGGCATAATTACTCCAAAATTACAGGGTATTCAAATGATCTCCTTTCTCCGAAGGTTAATGTGCCGGGTCTCTATTGTTTGACATAATTATTGAAAGTCATAATGTTATGCTTGTCATATTATCATTAGTCATAATTTGGTTTTTCTCAGAAACGCGTAACTTTTCAGGATTGCCATAAAACAAACCTAACCTAACCTATCTATAGGATAACCTGAGGAAAATCCTGAAAAGTTAACGGTTATGGAATTATGACTAATGATAATATGACAATCATTACATTATGACTTTCAATAATTATGTCAAACAAAGGGACCCCTAATGGGCCACTTCTACCCATGCGTAGAGCTGTAAGAAACTCCACAGGTGCGTGTTATCTCGGCCCGCGGCGGTATGTCGCGCGCCCGGGGGCTAGCGACCAACGCGACTGTCGTGTCGTGTTTGTTTTCTTAGTGCTCTTTCTTAGCTTATTGTTGTTGAGCGCATGCCACTTGCTGATACACAATGGTCACGCGCTAACCAACAATGGGCACGCGCACGCACAAAAAGAACAAAGGCTTTGGTTTAACAGATTAGGGTCTTTGGCGAAAACATCATTTGAGAAGACGCAGACTATAAATAAGCGTCAATTCATCTTTAGAACCACAATATACACATACGTACATCCAGCGCATACCAACTTAATTAATAGAATTCATTCATAAGGTCCTATTAAAATTGTATTCAATAAATATCAATACAAAAACAAAAACAATTCAATAAACTTACGACTAAACGTAAACTTAAGCCTAAGTCAAAAAGTCCCCCACGAGTTGTCCCCGGCGCAAAGGTGCCCATCACACTAGCCGCGTTACCACGTTGAATTGCGATGGACAACCTTTGCACCAGGTATTTTCATAAGGTGGGTATGCACTTTTGCAGCTGCCCAAGTGCCGTGCAGCGTTAGGCCATATACCATAGTTAAGTAAGCGTTGAGTGTTCACTCCTCACAAAGATAGAAAGCCTTTCATATTAAGTTTTAAGCGAGCTTTGAAAACTTATTAAAATTAACACCTTATTGCCTAAATTCAGACAGCTGAGCACTTTTTCTATAACTTACTTGCTGAACTTGAAAACGAAAGCTAAATTAACCGGCTCGCCTACTCATTTATTGACGCGTTACCACTCTTATCACTTCCCCGGAATGTTCCTCCTCCGGGATGTCTTTCCCCCTTCCCCTTCAAATACAGGATATAAAAGAGGAAACTCAAAACTTTCCACTAGGTACATACTAAATATATACAACTATTAACAAATTATATGGGCATTTGCCTGAAATAAATAATTAAATTGAATTGAATTGAATTAAACAAATTTATAATTTAATATCCATATGCTGCATGTCTACAGTCTACATAATGTTCAATATAACTTTTATTTGGCCTAAATTCGCACCATCAAAACTTCATTAACCCTTTTCCACCTCTGTACCCGTACCATGACTCATGAGTCACTGACAGTGTCAAAACTGACATATACGCTTTACGCTATCGAGAACGTAATTTACTTTCTATATATCTCGCTCGCACGAGCCGCACGAGCGAGTACGAGCGAGATGCATAGAAAGTAAGTTACGTTCTCGATAGCGTTTATGTCAGTGCCAAACCGGTGGTAGCCACACTGACAACTACTTGTCAAATATGTAACAACTTTCTACACGTTACATGACGTACAAATAGCCGTCTAAATAAACAAATTCATTTTATTCGTTATTAATTAAAAGAGATATCTCAACTTGTTTGATATCATTTTTATTTTTATTACACGTCCACAGATACACCTGTATTTGGATATTAGGAGCAATAAAACATTTTATTTGTGTAAGAATCCCTTTTAACTTCCGCCCTTTGGCCGACCAACTTGTATTTGCGGTTATGTAAATATCGTTCTGAACTCATCATGAACAAAATCTAGATTTATATCGACTGGAATATGAATGAACCCTGATTACCTTTTGTATTGTTTTCGAGTTCCCGATATTTTGACCCAGTTACATGCATCTTGTTCACGGTCGATATAAGTCTAGTTCAACTGCGAATCATTCAAAACTGTTCATGAACAAAATGTCTAGCAACTGTATAGGGTGAGTGCAGAGATAAGTTTGTCGTGCTAAAAGGCTCGGTCGCGCGGTAAATGAGGCAACCCCATCGGTCTGATTATTTTTTTATTCTTATGGAGTCGAGTCCGATTAATTTGTATGATAAGTAACGAGGCTGGGTTCTCATCCTCTTTTGTCGGATCGTTTCGTCACGTCTGGTCACGTCTGCTTAAAGGAAAAAGTAAACTTAGAGTGTACTCCATGTACGAGTTATTTACTTAATTATAATAAGTTATATAAGAGGTTAATTAATTATAATATATTAATTAATTATAAGCTTAAATCTTATAACAAATAATTTTCGCAAAGCTCGCTTAAAACTTTTTAAATATGGTTTTTATCTACTATACTGGTATGTATGGATTAAGCATTATAAGCTTACTTATTTGTCTATGACGTCAGATCGATCTGATGCAATTCGAATTGCGATTAAATTGATATCAGTGTTGGCATTCCGTTTAGAAAAAAATTGAGATCCGGTCCTTGGTTGTCTCCTTTTCCAAAATGGACCTGAAACAATGAAACTGTTAAAATAACATCACAGTATATATGTTTTCTATTTTTCACATTATACACACGCAAGTGGAAGTCTAATTAACTACTGCTAATACGAGTCTAATATCCACTATCGCCAGGAAACCATCGTGGATTCGTAGATGCATCGCATAATGCCACCGAAAATGGCACTCAAATCGGCTTATTAATTTAGTAGCACTATTGTATTCCGTGCTTACTACTTATGGCACCCCTCTTTTTGCGTCGGGAGTTAATAAATATATGTAATATGTATTTGTTTAAAACGTTGAATAGAATTATATCTGTTAAATTTTACAGTGCTTCCAGAAAGGGTTTCTTCAATATATTTTTTTTTCTATTTTATTTATTTGGGGCAATATAAATCAATTTAATAATTTTGTCATTTTACAGGTGCTTTCATTAGCTCTACTTAGCTGCTTTCTTCAGTTTATTTTATATGTAGTAGCTGTCACGTAAAATATATATAGACATTTATTTTTATTTTGGAAGCTTAGCACATTAATTTATTAATTTATTTAGAAATGTAAAATTTTAATGATAAGATTTGGGTAAAAATGTCTATTATGTAGTAATATAATTTGTGTAATATTGTTAATAATGTTGTAATTGTCCAAAATAGCTTAGTTAGTATAGTTGTTAAAAAATTGTTTTCCTAATTATTTTTCACACTGCACCCACATTCGAGAATTTCTGTTTTGCCCTATGGTTGACTGGTAGAGAATGCCTTGAGGCATTAAGTCCGCCATTTGTACGTATTTTAATTGTGCAATAAAGTTTAAAATAAAATAAATAAAAACAGGTATTTCTTCAATTATTTTTTATGTAAGCCCAACCAAAAGAGACTTGATGGAACTGTTATATATATGGATCATTATTCGACCTAAAACGAGAGCCCAAACGGACTTTTATTGAATAGGAACACTACCAAAACTTGAAATAGTTTAAACATCTATTTGATCGGTCTATCGTAAAGTTATTACTCAATGGCCAAATCTAACTGCGTCAAGGGCCTATTATTACGGTTATCTAATTTTTTTTTATGTTTATGGACAGCTGATTAAATATTTCTGCTACAAATTATAGAAGATTATTTTCTCGATATTAATTAGATACTTTAAAGTCTTAACAATTTCAACTTAATTTTCTAGATAAAGAAGTTATAGGTTTAATTTAAATGAGCTGATAAGTGGTATCTTAAGGACCTGCTTTGTAACATTGATTGGTATAGATAAATAATATTGTTAGATAAGGGTTTCTTGACACAGAAAACGCTAGGTAAAGATATAGGTCACAGGTGCTAATCCGGCTTATTCTATGGGGCTAATCACGAAAGCGCGAAGAAAATTGGAACAACCATTTTTCAGGGTTTGTCTCATAGTAAAAGTCGAGTCCACAGATTAAATATATACGCTAGATTACGCAAATACCACGATTTGTATTGAAACCAAGCGTGCCGACTTTTTCATACAAAATTTACGCATAATTTAATTTTAAAATTACTTATCTGTGATAGGAAATATGTTCTTGCCTGTGGGTGCTCACAATTATTGGGTTGTTGCAGTTAATTATCATGCAACTAAGCATTTTTTAAGTTTTAACGGACGTCCGGCTGCAACAACCGGCGGCGTGGACTGTAAAGAACCTCGACGCTTGGTCGGGGTTCGGACACGCGAAATAGATGCATTTGCGTCTTCTATGGTATATTTATTTCTGTGGTCGAGTCTGTTAGTCTGTATATCGCTCTACGCTTCAACATTTCCATCTGCACGAGTCCTAAACTGTGTGTTTCTCCAGAAATTTCCTGCCTCGCACAGTTAGGCTAGGCTCACACCACCCGGCGTTCATTTTTCCCGTATACCGTATACGGGAAAATGAACGCCGTGTGAACCTAGCCTTAAGCTGTGATATGAACTGTCGCTCGCGTTATTTCCGGATCGATATGACCTTTAAATATTTAAGAAAAGAGCGTACTCCCATCTTAAAGGCCGGCAACGCCCTCTGCGGATCTCCATGGGCGACGGTAAGTGATAGTTTGAATTTTCTCAAATGATTTTTACGCCTAAGACCCTTATCTGTTAAACAAAAGCCATTGTTTCTTTTGTGTATGTATGTATAGCAGGCGTTATTGACTATTTTGATTTGACTAGAAAGTTGAACTGGACATGTGGCCAATACGACCCAGTCTTAAAATATGCTATGAGTTGTCAAAAAACAATGTTGAATAGCGCCCTGCAGTTAATCTTAATTAAAGCTAAAGCATCCTAATATGTTAGTAATAGAAAGTATGAAAGCGAATCGATAAGCAAATCGAGATCTTATCTCCACTCAACGGACTTACTGACCAGTACAGACAGGCAATTAAAATTCAACCTTAAGACATAGATCATAAGGTCCCTTCTAACTTTACTATGTGAGCAATAGAATTCTCTTTACCAATGTTGAATCTTAATGCATTTACTTGTAAAAATAGCTACAATGATTTTGAATAAAAAGCGTTCCAACTATTTTAACATCTAAAAAAAAGCAATTAGGTAATCCCAAAAATTCTTTGACATCAATTACCTTTTTGAAGTTTTTGAAACTCGCATGTTTATACACGGATATGTAAGTAGTAAAAAATCCCATTTGAAAATGAATTCTAATGTACACATTTTAGAAATGATTTTCATTTGACTCTACACTTTGTAAATCGACTTTTCATTGACAAGGAAAATCGAAAGCTATCGCCTTCGATATAAAGTTAAATTTCGTATAACGGTAACAATCAAACTAGTTGCCCAATAATTTAAAATGAAGTGCTTGCTACCGTTTTGTTTTATTTAGATTTCTACTTATCGCGAAATAACTTTAGCTGCGTCGCATCTCGATTTTCCGTGCGTATGAATTTGCATTTTATTTCAACTGAGGAAAGTTATATTTTGAATCTTGTAGTTAAATTAAATAGGAGTATTTGTCGTTTATCTCTCGTTATGCAATGTGTTTGTTTCTATCTCGATATGCTCTCGTTTTAAGACCGTTCGCACGCACTTGCCACACATCGTGAATACTTATTATGGACTTGATACGGTGTAGCGCGAAATTCCGTTACGACATAAAACACCTAATGTCCATTTGCAGGTAATAACTATATTAAAAAAGTAAATAAAGGTCTACTCAAGGGTTGTGGGTTAGCTCGTGTCAGAATGCAGAAATGAAAGTGGGTTTCGTATTCTCCTTAATTTTACGGTTTCGCTCACGTGTTTTTAGTCACTCGCGCGACATGTTTCGGAGAGCCTACTGTGGCTACCACCAGTTTGGCACTGACAAACTCTATCGAGAACGTAACTTACTTTCTATGCATCTCGCTTCTACTCGCGTCTCGCATATTAGTGCGAGCGAGATGCATCGTAAGTTACGTTCTCGATAGCGTTTATGTCAGTGCCAAACTGGTGGTAGCCACACTAGGCTCTCCGAAACATGTCGCGCGAGTGACTAAAACACGGTAACCGTAAAATTAGCTTAATTCTAGTATATCTCACGGAAGAGAATCTACCCTGGAAAAGGACTGACGAAAAATTTTGCTTGTTCAAGTGTTTTCTCTATGAAGGTTTATTTTTCCACTAAAGTATGTAGTGTGGTATGTAGAAATTACATATAATAAGATTTAATGTGGCTCTAGACTATTTTTTCATAGAGTGTGAGGATTCAGAGTGTACCTAAAGGGCGAATTTCTAAAGAGTGAAACACATTTTCCAACATGGTTCATCGAGGTCCTCAATCTCAGGTAGTCTGGACATGAAAACAGGCCGTTTTATTATCATATACCTACCAAATTTCATGTCTGTTCAAGAGATTTCGATCTTTATCCTAGTTCGATTGTGCTAATGATAAAAACCACAGAATAAGTTATAGTATTATCATATAAAAACTCGCCAACCATTAAACTTAAGTGGTAGGGCTGTTAGTTACGTCAGTTTACATGATAACGGTTTAATAATTTTATCGGCATGCGTCTTAACTCTTGATCTTGATGTAAGTACAAGTTGTAAAACTCTATACTACAATCTAAAGACGCTCCTATTCTCTTAACATTAAAGTCGTGTTCAGATTATTTTGAACATCTTACCCGCTTAGCTTCTGGTGCTGACAGTACAACACTTTTCCATCCTGTCTTTTTAATGAATTAAATACTTACTTATAAAAACCGGTCAAGTGCGAGTCATACTCGCGTTCCAAGGGTTCCGTACATTACACAATTTAAACAATGTATTTTTTTGTGAAACGTGAGTGAAATTATGTCTAAAAAACCCATAGGGGTGGGGATCAAAAACTAAGTAATTAGGTCCGACTCACGCTTGACTGCACATTTCTAGTAGGTTTTCCTGTAATCTAGAACTATTTTGTGCATTTTTTTCAAAATTTAACACCCAGTAGTTTCGGAGATTAAGGGGGGAAGGGAAATGGTAATTTTTGCCTATTTACTTGAATAACTTCTAAACTGTTTATCTTAAAATTTTAAAATATATATATATGAGATTTCTCACTATGAGCTGTTTCATTTGATATATAACATGATATAGTTTGGAAAACTTTATTTTTTAATTTTCTCATTTACCCTCCAAAAGTGGCCCCCATGTATAAAATTCATTTGTTTACGTTTCATGCCCGTCTTTGGGTCACAAACTTACATACGTGTACCAAATTTCAACTTAATTGGCCCAGTAGTTTCGGAGAAAATAGGCTGTGACAGACGGACAGACAGACAGACGCATGAGTGATCCTACCTATAAGGGTTCCGTTTTTTTCCTTTTGAGGTACGGAACCCTAAAAACAACGTCTGCCACGACAGCCTTCTCAAGTCATCGCCACGTCCTGAGCTTTCTCCCGATCTCGATTAATGCGCGTGCGATGCTCTACAATATGCAAGTGCAGACGTACTTGAATTGGTAACCTTAAGTCTGTTTCGACGATTGTATATATGTAAATAGTACAGGTAGGTAGGTACTTACGTCGTCTTACAAGTAGCGAGAAAATGTCTAGGTACTTCGTTTTTTAGGTCCCATTTGAACCGTGTTTGGCACGCTCTACCAGATAGGCTACCATAGCGCTCTTCTAATATCTTGTCTTATATCATCTAATTATTAGTTATTGAACTAATTATGTTATGCCTTGTGGTTGCAATACGCTGTTATGCCGAGTCTAGGTACCTCCTGGGAAAATTGCTTGTAAAATCTGTATATGGCACAATTGGCATTTAATGATGACTTCCGTTGTCACCTCGTCAACTTAAGTGGCAGTTGATGCCATAACTGTCACATTTTCCATCGCCATGAAAAACACATAAGACGTTGTTATATTATTCATTGAGGAAACAATAGACTAATTATTTAATTGCTGATTATAGGTGCAATTTATAATTTGATACTTACCAGTCACTTTTCGGTATAGGAAAACATCGCGAGGATACCAGTCTAATCCTTAGAAGGCCTAGGCCTAACTAGTTTCCCTTCTGTGTTGAAAGGTCAGGCCTCTGTTTCACCACGCTGACACTGACACTTTGCGTCTTTGTCCGGGTCGATAAGTAACGTATGTAGTACGCTGCTACATAGGCGAACAACACGCGAACGCGAAGCGAAGCGATGCGGCCCGCCGCGCCGCTTCGCTTCGCGTTAGGGAGTTGTTCGCTTACGTAAGACGCAGCGTAAGGACAGGACATAGCGTCATTACATTACTTGTTGGACCAGCCATGTACGGAGAATTGTCACTCTCAGGTGACATTTGTCAAAGTGGTGAAACGAGCCAGAGGGCCTATCGCAAACACCGAAATTTGCAAATTCGAGTCCGGCACGGCCACGGCACATCTGTAGGCCCGTGGCAATAAGCCGGGACAACACGAAGAAGGTGATGATGAATGTTTTACTAGTAGTAGTGTGTTGCCTGTAGCTTTCAATAAACCGTATGCGAGATTAATACTAAGTACCAGTGTTGGCCGCAATTGTTAATTTTAATTAACCATTGATCAATTTTATTAACCATTAGTTCCGCCATTAACCAATTGCATTAAAGTTAATTCGGATTAAATTTTTGAGACGTTAATGGCCATTGAAGTTAATTCGGATTAACTTTAATTCGGATTAACTTCAATGGCCATTAAAGTTTCAAAAAATTAATTAGAATTACTCTCAATTGCATTAACGTCTAATAAAATTACATTCGTGATATATTAAAATGAGACAGCAAAATGACCCTGACTGAACCCTGGCAGTAGTAGCAGTACCTACCTACTACCTAGTAGAATTCTGGTTTGGTGCAACACAGACATACGCGGTTTTGGTCATTTAAATCGTCTTGATGAGCACTTCGGAGAGCCGTACCCATGATAGAGCTGATGCTGAACCCTGGCAGTACCTAATGGATCTAAGGTTTGGTGCAACATAGGCACACGCTGTTTTAGTCATCCGAGCTCTATCATGGTTACTGCTCTTCTACGTGCTCATCAAGACGAGTCGGATGACCAAAACAGCGCGTGCCTATGTTGCACCAAACCTTACTTCAACTATGTACTGCCAGGGTTCAGCATCAGCTCTATCATGAGTACTGCTCTCCCAAGTGCTCATCAAGACGAGTCGGATTACCAAAACAGCGTACGCCTATGTTGCACCAAACCTGAGCACCACTATGTACTGCCAGGGTTCAGCATCAGCTCTATCATGGGTACCGCTCTCCTAAGTGCTCATCAAGACGAGTCGGATGACTAATACAGCGTGCGCCTATGTTGCACCAAACCTAAGTTCCACTAGGTACTGCCAGGGTTCATAAGGAGGATGAGTAATACATACTCAAAACTTTTACAAGTTCAGTCTTGCAGACCTTTGATCCCTTGGACGCCTTTATAAAATTATGATATTTCTTCTTGTTAATTGTTAATTTTTAATCACATTTTTAATTTTCATTAAAAATTGATTTAATTTTTAATGGTTTGTAAACCATTAACCATTAGTTTGTTTTAATTGTTAATTTTTTGAAATAAATTAACATTAATGGCCATTGATCTTAATGGCCATTACTAATTCATTTTCCGTCAATGGCTAATGGTTAACCTTTTTAATTGTTAATTTTTAATGGTTAATGGCATTAGCGTTCGGCCAACACTGCTAAGTACTCCCTTTACGAGTATCGTGTTACATAATCATAGGGAAATTCTTATTTTACGCATGAACGGATATAGTTTTTTTTTTTATAATAATCTCTTGGAAGTAAGCTGATTTATTGCCTATGAAAAAGTTAATGATTTTTTGCCCTAAACCGCACGGGAAACATCTAGCGTGTACACGAAGATAATCAAATATCAAAGTCGAAGTAATTATCGACAAAATAATATTTTCTTACAGTAGCACAACATCTCACTTACAACTTCCTTAGTCTGTACCTAGGAATTTCGACAAAGTCCTACAGTATGGACTGTATGGACACCTATAATTATGCTTGAAAATCTTGAAATCTATCTTAGTAAGTACCTAATTTTGTATTTCGTAAAGAAACTTCAGTAAATTGGTTAATCATATCCACAAGGCTAAAGTATCATTGTACTAACTTTATCAAGCAGATCTATGTCTGCGAGCGATAGTACAATTTTTCGTATTAAAGGAAAAATTAAAAAAAATTCACCGCGTCGGGCAAGACTCGAACTTGTGACCTTTCGGAACACCGATCCAATCGCTCTTAACCAACAGAACTGAACTACAGAAACGTATTAGAAGCGTGCGATTCTCTCCATTACTTCCTTTTGATTACACGCCGGAGGACCATAACGGCCGCAGCGACATCTAGTTATCTACCGTAAGAAATAAGAATGTTCCATCTTAACGGCACCGGAGTCCCAAACGCATGAATTCTAAAGTAATTTAAATTGTATTTTTTATTTATTTACTCGTAATGCATGTTAATTATAAGATGTAGTTAGTTAGTTAGTTAGTTATGCTGGTCATTTTCCGCAAATCGACATCCAATGTGCCTATTTTGCGTGAAACGAGGTAGCGCTACTCTAACCACCCCAGCTCCTCCACGAAGCCTAGCAAAGTCTTCAGGTTGCTAGTTGCCTCTTTTAGTGTGCATGGATTACCTATAAGATGTATTGTTTTGAAATAAAGTCCGCCGAGTTTTTTGCCGGTCCCATATTGGGATACCCTCGTCCAATTGAGGGGAGATTTAAATTTTCTCGGGGCATAGGTGTAGGGTTAGAGCCGGCATAGCTTTATTTGACGTTCATAAGCGTATTGTAATATGCCTACTTGAACTTAACTTTCTTTGTTTTTAATATTGTCTTCGGTTACCGCGATAGTTACTCATGAAATAAAACTATGAAAACGGATTATATCGCGTATATTGAATTTATAATACATCCCGACGTTTCGAACTCTTTACAGCGTTCGTGGTCAACGGGTGACTGAGGAAAAATTACAAAATGCAAAAATACCCACATACTAAAATAATGAACAATCATAGACTACAAACTTTAAGGCTGGATGTACATGCAAAATCGGTTCATAAGGCTTGTTATACACTATAATTATTTTTCAAGTAAAGATATATATATATACGCGATAAAAATAAACTATGCCGGCTCCAACCCTACACCACGGACCCGAGAAGATTTAATTCCCTCCTAAATTGTAGGAGGGTATCCCAATATGGGACCGGCAACAAACTCGGCGGGACACATCTTTTCAAAACATCAGAATGTCCAGCATCATCCAACACTACGGTCTCACAGTCTATGTCTCGCTCGCTCCTTTATCAGGTGGACTACAGGATCCCAAGCTGGTGGTAGAGAAAAGCCATCTTCCCTATTAAAGTTTGGATATTTCTTAATCTCAATGGCCTCGCGCAGCATTCTGGGTATGTAACGCTTCTCCTTGGCAAGAACCAGAGGCTTATCAAACTTGATTGAGTGATTGGCTTTATCCATGACATGCTCACAGACAGCAGACCTAGGTCGACGGTGCTTGACATCAGCTATGTGTTCCTTCACCCGAGTGGAAATGCTCCGTTTCGTCTGCCCGACATATGATAGGCCACACTCACAGTCCAGCCTGTACACTCCTGCAGTCTGTAGAGGGGTATTGCATTTTACAGGCCTCAGGAATTGTGACATCTTCTTCATTGGCTTCTATAAAAACATATTTCAAGCCAATGAAGAAGATGTCACAATTCCTGAGGCCTGTAAAATGCAATACCCCTCTACAGACTGCAGGAGTGTACAGGCTGGACTGTGAGTGTGGCCTATCATATGTCGGGCAGACGAAACGGAGCATTTCCACTCGGGTGAAGGAACACATAGCTGATGTCAAGCACCGTCGACCTAGGTCTGCTGTCTGTGAGCATGTCATGGATAAAGCCAATCACTCAATCAAGTTTGATAAGCCTCTGGTTCTTGCCAAGGAGAAGCGTTACATACCCAGAATGCTGCGCGAGGCCATTGAGATTAAGAAATATCCAAACTTTAATAGGGAAGATGGCTTTTCTCTACCACCAGCTTGGGATCCTGTAGTCCACCTGATAAAGGAGCAAGCGAGACATAGACTGTGAGACCGTAGTGTTGGATGATGCTGGACATTCTGATGTTTTGAAAAGATGTGTCCCGCCGAGTTTGTTGCCGGTCCCATATTGGGATACCCTCCTACAATTTAGGAGGGAATTAAATCTTCTCGGGTCCGTGGTGTAGGGTTGGAGCCGGCATAGTTTATTTTTATCGCGTATATATATATATCTTTACTTGAAAAATAATTATAGTGTATAACAAGCCTTATGAACCGATTTTGCATGTACAACCAGCCTTAAAGTTTGTAGTCTATGATTGTTCATTATTTTAGTATGTGGGTATTTTTGCATTTTGTAATTTTTCCTCAGTCACCCGTTGACCACGAACGCTGTAAAGAGTTCGAAACGTCGGGATGTATTATAAATTCAATATACGCGATATAATCCGTTTTCATAGTTTTATTTCATTTCTTTGTTTTTGTAAAATTATTGAGAATTCGTCTGTCCATACGACCGGTCTGGCCTAGTTGGTAGTGACCCTGCCTGTGAAGCCGATGGTCCCGGGTTCGAATCTCGGTAAGGGCATTTATTTGTGTGATGAGCACAGATACTTGTTCCTGAGTCATGGGTGTTTTCTATGTATTTAAGTATTTATATATTATATATATCGTTGTCTGAGTACCCATAACACAAGCCTCCTGGGCTTACCGTGGGACTTAGTCAATCTGTGTAAGAATGTCCTATAATATTTATTTAAGCTATATAAACTCCATTCCATTTTACCGTTAATATAAAAATTTGTAGTATCATTGTTACGAAGTAGGCCCCTAACATGTGCTCGCGAACATGCATAATTTGTGTGTCAAGCGCCACTGTATTATGCAAGTTAAACCACTTATCAGCACGTACTGATTACCGCAGCGATGACTTCGCCAATTATACGCCTGATCGATCCGCGTATACATTGGGACGGTATTATGTGCCATTTTCAACCAAAAGGGTACTTATTGTCGCTTGTCAGTAAGGCGCTATTTCTATATATCTTCAATTAGAAATCAACCTTATCAACAAGCGACAATGTGGTACCTTTTGGTTGAAAACGTCACATATATTTATGCGAAAGTATCATTCGACTAAAAGTTTTCTGCGATACGTGTTATGCGAAGTGTATTTCTGACAAATAATATTCTGCCAGATGAGGGTAACCCCAGAGCTGGTTCCCTATTGTGTTGCAGAAAGTTTTTTTCACATATTTTTGTATTGCATAATGTTACTTGGCAGAACTGTCGTTTGGCAGAATTACCTTTCGCATACTGCTTTTCGCATAATATTACTTTGCAGAATTTCTTTTTGCATATTTCGCTGTTCGTCCGTCCGTCTGTCACCAGGTGAACCGTGATAGCTAGACAGTTGAAATGTTCACAGATGATGTATTTCTGTTGCCGCTATAACAAATACTAAAAACAGAATAAAATAAATATTTAAGTGGGGCTCCCATACAACAAACGTAATTTTTTTTGCTGTTTTTTGCGAAATGGTACGGAACCCTTCGTGCGCGACTTGCGCGAGTCCGACTCGCACTTGGCCGGTTTTTTTTTCAATTAGGTTGGTTATCAAAATCTGTAAATTCTGTTTGAGAGAGTTCCATTACATTCAGAACGTTTAGATCTAAAGTTCACCGAGCGCGTTGATGTCTTGTATACTCGTATTCTGGGGACACTTAAAGCATTGGTACATTACAAAACATTTAATTTGTGCAAAGTTTACGTTATTCATTTATATGGCATACTCATGTAATTTACTACTTATATATTTTCAATCAATCAATCAATCAAAATATATAAGTACATATTTACGTTTATTTACGTAGTAAGTATATATTTTCAAAACACAGCTAATTAAACCAGTATTGGCAATTCTCATAAATATGAAAATATAAAATATCCCGCAATCAAAAGTTGCAATATCTAAATAAATTAGTTTTATGTATTGATATGTCCATAATTAATATTAAAAAATTCGAAAGTAGTTCTATATATCTGTCTGTATATCTGTTTGTCTGTTTGTCTCTTTAAATGAAGTTTAGTATCCAGAGAGTTTGAGTCCCGGGATGGATAGGTTTCTTATTGCGGAAATACATCCTTCATAGCGTCGATTATGAAAATACTAATTTGACGCAGACGCAGTCGCGGGCAGAAGATAGTAAATTTTATATTTTGTACAAACCTACAGCTTGTTTAGCCAGTTTTGGCGATTCACATTAATGAAACATTAAAATGACCTGCACACATTTCAATATTTATCATAATTAATTAGTTTAATGCATTGATATAGTTATTCGCTAACGTAACATACTTAACTCGCAGTAAAAGTTACGCGCACGCGCTAAGCAGAAACCAGTCTAGTTGGCGGATATGTTATGAGTAGGGTTGCCAACCGTCCCGCTATATGCGGGACGTCCCGTTTCTGGGGCCCTAGAGCATGCGTCCACGCGGGACGCCGATTGTCCCGTTTTCAGACTAGACTAGATTATCAGCACCAAAACGAGCGTTGAATAGCATAGAATAATTTTAAAGCGTGTAATTTTACTTGAATATACCGCGAGTAAGTAACTTGCTAAAGAGCCAAAAACATACTAAAATGTCCAAAGTCAATTATTAAAATGTTGTCGTTTAAAATTCAGTGAGAGTGAG
Source organism: Cydia strobilella (assembly GCF_947568885.1). Taxonomy (NCBI): domain Eukaryota; kingdom Metazoa; phylum Arthropoda; class Insecta; order Lepidoptera; family Tortricidae; genus Cydia; species Cydia strobilella. The sequence continues at coordinate 27,487,627 of NC_086042.1, forward strand.
GCCGCGTGTAGGTGTCCCGCGGTTTTAACCGCTAATCTCTGAATCACAGTTGGCAACCCTAGTTATGAGTCCGTTAGTCATCAAGTTATTTCACTGTTATATGTACGCGGTTACTATGTTAATTTAATTTGGCCAGCGTATGCAAATATTTGATTGCTTTGTATTATGCCGCTATCAGACCACCGCCGCGAGCGTACGGTCCGTCTGATAAATTGCTATCCTAACCTATCTCTCGCATCTCTCCCATTTTAGCGCCTATCCCGGTTGCATCCTCCGATGCTTCGGAGACCAGTTTCCGCTTTCCTACTTTTTCTCCTCCACTTCTCACAACTTCCAGCCAGCATCTCCAGGGGGCCTACCGGGGCAAACAGGCCTAGTAGGCCGAGACTTATTATTATTAGTATTAGTTTCTATGGTAGTATAGTTTAGTGTGCGAGGCAAATTACATCAAGATGAAAAAACCGTTGGCATTTAAAATATTGCATTATATAATATGAGCACACTAAAATAGCACCGAACCGAACATCTCTTAGCTTGTGAAGCCACATAAGCAACATTTTTGATGAATGTTTTTTTAGTCTGGTCCGATTCATTCTGTGATCTGATTCGCCTCAGCCTGCCCTGTACCTATTTACGTATTAACATTAATTAAAATCGCTCAATATTTGCATAACATCTCAAGCGTACCGAGAAAAGCTTGCCAGCAGATTAACGTCGCAAAATGCAGATAATTCTCGTATCAATTTAGTCGTTAATTATGACATCTGGCCGCGGTGCGCCGGCGTTATAGACCTGTACCGCTGGCTATATTTTGACCCCTAGGTTATAAAAATATTAAAGTCAATTCTGTTTTCGCTTATGAATACTTTGTTAAGATGTAAATCTTACATTTTGTTTTGTGTCATATATATAATTTGCTTTTCTAGTAATTTGTTATTTTGTGGTAATTATTTTTTATTTTGAATTATCTTGGAGAAAAAAATATTCGAGAGAACACATGTAACTGTGTTGCATTTAGGATAGTGTTTTTAGTGTGAAAACATAGTTTGTGTCAATTACGTCCACTGCAATCTGATACTATGTCATAATATTCTAAATGACACAAAAAAAAATTAGAGTTAAAAAAAATTACTTAGGTCGAATTTAATCGTTTAAATAGGTCCATTAAATGATTTTGTGTCTTATTAAGGCATAGCTTCATAAGATATTTGATGATTTTGTTGTAACAGGCTGTCACCGTTACAAAAGAATATTAAAGATATTAGAGTTTACATATTATTAATTTGAAATGCAAGATAAATAAGATGTATGAATTTGTGTCACTTGCATCCACTGCATAAACAAATATTACAAAAATATTATTTGCGTTCAAACGAAGCTAGCGGGCGGTCTGAATGGGCAACGGAGGCCGTGCAGGGTGGGGCCGCGGCGTGACCTTGCCGTACGCAACGCATGTTTACTTCGCCTGTGCGCCAAATTAACGCAACTTATTCAAAGAAGTTACGCAAACAACACAACAACAAGCAACAAGCAAGCAAAGAATGCGTCGAATTATCTTTTACCTATTTAAAACTTATAGATATTGTACAATGTCACCATTATGCAAAAGAACTGTAAGTACATGTTTGATTTGCGAGCGAGCTGGCAACATTGCGCAGGGAAATCTTAAAAATATCGCGTTTACGTGAACGCCACATACATTTGTGACAGTGATAGGGAAAAGGTACCACTAAAGTAAAATTTGGTTATTAATACCGTGACTTTCTTTCATTCTTTGATAAAAAAAATTGCTATTTATGCAACAAGTGCGGAAGTCATCTTTACGCACGTGTATCATACAACGTTTTACTATGCATTGTGCGAGTAAATAAAAAAACATGTCATGGCAAATAAGTTTAATTATTAAAAGGAGTGTTTTAAATCGACACGAGTTGCGAATTACTTATTCGCACGTGTATCGTACGTTTTACAGTACATATGGCCCTTTAAACTTTCGACATATGCACGGTAAGTGCTCTTTTCCGCACTAGTGCGAGAAAGTAGCACCATATGTACTGTAAAAAAAAAATGAAAACAAAAAGCACTAGTGCGGAAAAGCAGTACTTTCCGCACGATATGGCTCCGTAGGAAACGCACTTTTCGAGCACATGCATTGTAAAAAAATATATAGGACTGTATCTCCTTAACCATGCGTCGTAGCGCAAAAATAATAAAATTTTCGTTCCCCTTTATGTAACCCAAAAGTAATACATGAAAAATACAATGAAAAAAAAAGAAACAAAATCTTTATAGGGCTGTATTAGCTGTATCTCCTATATCGTGCATCGTAGCGCAAAAATAATCAAATTTTCGCTCCCCTTAAGAAACCCTTAATTAAAACTTAAAAAAAAAAAACAGGAAAAAACTTTATAGAGCTATTATAGCTATATATATAGATATAATATCTCCTAAACCGTGCGTGGTGGCGCAAAAATAATAAAAATTTCGTTCCCCTTTATGAAGCCCCAAAGCAATATACTAAAAACACAATGAAAAAAAAGAAAAAAAATAACAAAAAAATTTTATAGGGCTGTATCTCCTACACCGTGCATCGTAGCGCAAAAATAATTAAAAAAATCCCTTTAAGAAACCCCTAATTAAGATTGAAAAACGCAAAAAAGAAAAAGAGGAAAAAAAATCATTTTAGGGCTGTATCTCCTAAACCGTGCGTCGTAGCGCAAAAATAATAAAATTTTCGTTCCCCTTTACGGAACCCCAAAGTAATATACAAAAAACACAATGAAAAAAAAACAAAAAAAACTTTATAGGGCTGTATCTCCTAAACCGTCGTAGCGCAAAAATAATCAAATTTTCGTTCCCCTTTGTGGAACCCCAAACTAATATACAAAAAGCACAATGAAAAAAAAAAACAAAAAAAAAATCTTTATAGGGCTGCATCTCCTAAATCGTGCATCGTAGCGCAAAAATAATCAATTTTTCGTTCCCCTTTAAGGATCCCTTAATTAATACTTAAAAAAAAAACAAAAAAAAAAACAGGAAAAAATCTTTATAGAGCTATATCTCCTAAACCGTGCGTGGTAGCGCAAAAAGAACAAAATTTTCGTTCCCCTTTACGGAACCCCAAAATAATATACAAAAAACACAATGAAAAATAAAAAACAACAAAAAAAATCTTTATAGGGCTGCATCTCCTAAACCGTGCATCGTAGCACAAAAATAATCAAATTTTCGTTCCCCTTTAAGAAACCCTTAATTAAAACTTAAAAAAAAACCAGGAAAAAAAACTTTATAGAGCTATTATAGCTATATATATAGATATAATATCTCCTAAACCGTGCGTGGTGGCGCAAAAATAATAAAATTTTCGTTCCCCTTTATGCAACCCATAATTTATATTTAAAAAAAAACGCAAAATTAAAAAAAAAACATCTCATCATTATCTCTTAAACCATGCGTCGTAGTGCAAAAATAATTTAAAAAAATCCCTTTAAGAAACCAGTAATTAATACTTAAAAAAAAAAAAACAAAAAAAACCAGGAAAAAAAACTTTATAGAGCTGTATCTCCTAAACCGTGCGTGGTACCGCAAAAACAATAACATTTTCGTTCCCCTTTATGCAACCCATAATTTATATTAAAAAAAAACGCAAAATTTAAAAAAAAAATCTTTATAGGGCTGTATCTCCTAAACCATGCGTCGTAGCGCAAAAATAATAAAATTTTCGTTCCCCTTTATGCAACCCATAATTTATATTTAAAAAAAACGCAAAATTAAAAAAAAAATCTTTATAGGGCTGTATCTCCTAAACCATGTGTCGTAGCGCAAAAATAATAAAATTTTCGTTCCCCTTTATGAAACCCCAAAGTAATATACAAAAAACACAATGTAAAAAAGAAAAAAAGAAAAAAAACAATAAAAAAATCTTTATAGGGCTGTATCTCCTAAACCATGCGTCGTAGCGCAAAAATAATAAAATTTTCGTTCCCCTTTATGCAACCCATAATTTATATATTTATGTATGCTAGTACATATTTATTTTATTGCATAATGCAATTGATGTATTTTAGTTATTCGTAGACGTTAATATTGTAGTTTTCCTTCTTAAATATTATTGTACGTTCTGTAAGTTTGTCTATCTATCTAATTCGAATTTTCCACTCATTTACTCTAAGGTTAGCTGGAAGAAATCCCTTATAGGGATAAGCTCGCCTTTGTACCTAAATTTATATGAATTTCATGTTATCAATTTTTGTTTTGTACAATAAAGTGATTTACTACTACTACTACTACTATATTTAAAAAAAAACGCAAAATTTAAAAAAAAATCATTATAGGGCTGTATCTCTTAAACCATGCGTCGTAGCGCAAAAATAATTTAAAAAACCCCTTTAAGAAACCTGTAATTAATACTTAAAAAAAAAACAAAAAAAAAACCAGGAAAAAAAACTTTATAGAGCTGTATCTCCTAAACCGTGCGTGGTACCGCAAAAACAATAAAATTTTCGTTCCCCTTTATGCAACTCATAATTTATATTTAAAAAAACGCAAAATTTAAAAAAAAAATCTTTATAGGGCTGTATCTCCTAAACCATGCGTCGTAGCGCAAAAATAATAAAATTTTCGTTCCCCTTTATGAAGCCCCAAAATAATATACAAAAACACAAGAAAAAGAAAGAAAAAAATAATAACAAAAAAACTTTATAGGGCTGTATCTCCTAAACCGTGCATCGTAGCGCAAAAATAATCAATATCCGTTCCCCTTTAAGAAGCCCCTAATTATGATTTAAAAACGCAAAAATTAAAAAAAAAAACATCTCATCATTATCTCTTAAACCATGCGTCGTAGTGCAAAAATAATTTAAAAAAATCCCTTTAAGAAACCAGTAATTAATACTTAAAAAAAAAAAAACAAAAAAAACCAGGAAAAAAAACTTTATAGAGCTGTATCTCCTAAACCGTGCGTGGTACCGCAAAAACAATAACATTTTCGTTCCCCTTTATGCAACCCATAATTTATATTAAAAAAAAACGCAAAATTTAAAAAAAAAATCTTTATAGGGCTGTATCTCCTAAACCATGCGTCGTAGCGCAAAAATAATAAAATTTTCGTTCCCCTTTATGCAACCCATAATTTATATTTAAAAAAAACGCAAAATTAAAAAAAAAATCTTTATAGGGCTGTATCTCCTAAACCATGTGTCGTAGCGCAAAAATAATAAAATTTTCGTTCCCCTTTATGAAACCCCAAAGTAATATACAAAAAACACAATGTAAAAAAGAAAAAAAGAAAAAAAACAATAAAAAAATCTTTATAGGGCTGTATCTCCTAAACCATGCGTCGTAGCGCAAAAATAATAAAATTTTCGTTCCCCTTTATGCAACCCATAATTTATATATTTATGTATGCTAGTACATATTTATTTTATTGCATAATGCAATTGATGTATTTTAGTTATTCGTAGACGTTAATATTGTAGTTTTCCTTCTTAAATATTATTGTACGTTCTGTAAGTTTGTCTATCTATCTAATTCGAATTTTCCACTCATTTACTCTAAGGTTAGCTGGAAGAAATCCCTTATAGGGATAAGCTCGCCTTTGTACCTAAATTTATATGAATTTCATGTTATCAATTTTTGTTTTGTACAATAAAGTGATTTACTACTACTACTACTACTATATTTAAAAAAAAACGCAAAATTTAAAAAAAAATCATTATAGGGCTGTATCTCTTAAACCATGCGTCGTAGCGCAAAAATAATTAAAAAAACCCCTTTAAGAAACCTGTAATTAATACTTAAAAAAAAAACAAAAAAAAAACCAGGAAAAAAAACTTTATAGAGCTGTATCTCCTAAACCGTGCGTGGTACCGCAAAAACAATAAAATTTTCGTTCCCCTTTATGCAACTCATAATTTATATTTAAAAAAACGCAAAATTTAAAAAAAAAATCTTTATAGGGCTGTATCTCCTAAACCATGCGTCGTAGCGCAAAAATAATAAAATTTTCGTTCCCCTTTATGAAGCCCCAAAATAATATACAAAAACACAAGAAAAAGAAAGAAAAAAATAATAACAAAAAAACTTTATAGGGCTGTATCTCCTAAACCGTGCATCGTAGCGCAAAAATAATCAATATCCGTTCCCCTTTAAGAAGCCCCTAATTATGATTTAAAAACGCAAAAAAGAAAAAGAGAAAAAAACATTTTAGGGCTGTATCTCCTAAACCGTGCGTCGTAGCGCAAAAATAATAAAATTTTCGTTCCCTTTTATGAAACCCCAAAGTAATAACAAAAAACGCAATGACAAAAAAAAGAAAAAAAAACTTTAGGGGTGTATCTCCTAAACCGTGCATGGTAGCGAAAAATAATCAAATTTTCGTTCCCCTTAAGAAGCCCTTAATTAAGATTTAAAAACGTAAAAAAGAAAAAGAAAAAAATCTATATAGGGCTGTATCTCCTAAACCGTGCGTCGTAGCGCAAAAATAATCAACTTTTCGGTCCCCTTTATGTAACCATTAATTTATACAAAAAAAAAACGCAAAAAAAAAAGTTTTTTTTTTATAGGGCTTGATCTCCTAAACCATGCGTCGTAGCGCAAAAATAATTAAATTTTCGTTCCCCTTTATGAAACCCCAAAGTAATATACAAAAAACACAATGTAAAAAAGAAAAAAACAATAAAAAAAACTTTATAGGGCTGTATCTCCTAAACCGTGCGTCGTAGCGCAAAAATAATCAAATTTTCTTTCCTCTTTATTCAACCCTTAATTTATATTTAAAAAAAAAACGCTTTCACTAAACTGCTGTAACTCGGAAACTTAGAATCCACAAAGGGGACTTTACTAAATTATGACACATATTAAAGCCTGACCAGTAATATATGATCATTGTCAAGAGGGCGCTGTTCAATCTCATGTATAGGGTGACAGTTCAGTATAGTATGAAAAAATATTGTATTTAATGAACATCATCATCAATGTAATTAATGTTGCTTGCCACGCTTAAACATAACAAAAATCACAATAAATTGCGTCTTAAAATAAACTTAAAAAATCTACTAAAAATCGAAACAAAAGTAATTTTTAAGTCGCTGATGTGACATTCTCAATCAAAAGGTAGGTACCACTTTGTCGTTTACCATAAAGACGAAATTTGATTATATCTTAATACAAATAACCTGTCAGAGAAAGTGGTACCTTTTGATTAGGAACGTCACAAATGTTGGTCAGTATGAGGAGTGCAGCCTACAGTTTATTTTTAATTATATTTATATACCTACTACGGTAAGATTGATAAGACAATGTAATTATGCCTCCGAATGAAATAAATACACTGTATCGCAAAACTAAGTTGCGAGACAGCTCATAATGCCATCTCTTGGTTGGTCTTAACTTAACAAGGGTAAAGGAGATAGTATTAAGATCTCAGTCGCCGGCTGATATTGCGGCAAGTATAATAAGCACCCCACCCGCGTAGGTACCCTTCCCCGCGCACGCCCTTCTTGCTCAATTGAGTTTTATTAAAATAGTAAAAAAACCGTGGATCAAAATGACCCAAATTATGAATGATGTCTCAATGTGGTATTATAATATTATAGACGTAAACTTAATAATATGAATTTTTTTTTGTGGCAGATACAGGGTGTTAATTAGAAAAAAATTTTTTTTAAATAAAAGCGGTGGATGAATTTGACACAGATTTGTTTGAATAACATATAACAATGTTCTGTAAAGTACAACACTTCACTTACCGACTCTAATATTTTTTTAGGCGTTTTAGGATCAATATTAGGTATTTATTAAATGCCATTATACCCGTGGATGAAAATGACACAAAATGCGTGTGTACGTCGGAAGCCACTTTGCCTTTACAGGGAAACAAAGAATTTCGTCTCGAATATTTTTTTTACAGAATGCTGATTGAAAAAAGAAATACCTAAATTTCTACCTAAGCAAATACCTAGGATGACACAAAATATTATTTTTAGGTTTAGTATATGGTCTGGAAACTATATATAAAAAATAAGCAACATTAATATTCTTATAACCTCAGAAGTTATTGGTACAGGTCTATTACGCAACATTCTCGTAACACGTGGAAGCTTGGGACTAAAGCCGCCATTCGCGATGCGAGTGACGCACGACTGCCACGACTGTGTACGTCGAATTCATCTATACCAACTGGATCAAAAATGCGCTGCAATAACAGACGTTAAGCTTGCAGGCAGATTAACGTCGCAAAGGCAGATAATTCTCTTATCAATTTAGTCGTTAAGATTTTGTCGGTGGTGGATATCTGGTCGCTGTGCCGGAGTTACGCAAGGTTCTCTTAACAGATGGAAGCTTGAGTCTAAAGCTGGTATTCACGACCCGCCTGATCGATGCTCGACTTTGTCACACTGCGTTTACTATGACTTTGCTCTGATACCGTAGTCCCTGAAGGACCGCAATGGTGCTTATAGCTTATAGTTCTTTATACTTTATTTACCACGGTAAATGCAGCAAATGTGTAAAATGAACTGACGCTCTAAGAGCCCTAGGAGCAGTCGGTGTGTTACCTGTTACCAAATAAGAAATTTCGGAAAATTAATGCATTGTTAGTCTAATTTGTTACCTAGCTAATAGTGAAACGAGTATAGAAGATTAGGTAGGAGGGCTTTCTTATTGAGGGCATCCCCAGGACTGTATTTACGATGATTTTGAATATGAAAACATGACCTGCAAGTTAGCCCCGGTAAGTTGAAGGATACAGTACTAGGAGGTTGAGAAATTTGATAATCATCTCAACCAAGGCAACCATGTATAATAGTAAATATATACCTACACCGTGAATAACTTTGTAAACTTGAGCTGCAGATACTTAAGTCGGCCCGTGAATGTCCGCCCGCGGCGGCCGTCTAACCCGCTAGCACACTTCCTATTATTAATATTTATGGATCGCGGAAAGTCATTCTATTTCTCTCAATTTTGTAATAAGTATCGCTCAAGAAATTTTGCCTCACGGCGTGGGCTTATAAACACATTCTCATTTGTATGGTACCTATACTGATATTTCATAGCATCGAAAAATACGATCGTGAATAGAATAGAATTTCTTTATTTGCCAGAATACCAATGGTACAAGATGACAACAGAAAAGGTGATAATATGGATGGTATAGAAAGGATGCCAATCCCTTATGGCAGAATTATTGCAAAAGTGACCGCTTTCAGCTTTAAATAATAGTTCCTAATCTCTCCGGTGGCGCTAGTTAGGCTCTGGGACATGAGTATAACATGAACCATATAAGGCAACAAATAACCCGACCAAATTACGTAGGTTGTTTTTGGTAGTATTTCGGTGTATGGTGGCGCCGCCTAATTACTGTTTTTTGATGGACACTTTTCGTACATAGAGATTTGGCTCCTTTATATAGTCTCCATGGGTGATAAGACGATTGGTGGGCCACCAAGAGAACGTATGCGCCACCATTAAATGGTGGCGCATACGTTCTCTTGCATGAAATAATTGAAAAAAAAATGACGTCCAAATGTTACTTGTGAGTTCATCCTAACATTCGAATTTCGGATATCTTAAAAAAAAAACTATACTAGTATGAAAGAAGCCCTGGGCCCAGAGTAAACAGGTTTTCCATTACATTTTACAGTCTCACGACAAATAAAAATTGCATTTGGATTGGCAAGGACTTGTGGATGGCTAGAATGGCTTTGGCTAGAGAATATACCTCCAATAATATTCCCACCATTTTCTAGGCACAGAAACTGATTGTAAATTATAATGAAACTGGATAGCGATTAATTTCACAATAAATATTGTCGCAAGTGATGCAAGGTGCTCTTGTCTTACGTAAGTTGGTTAATATGGAATTGCTACAATTGTGCCGATTTTAGTTTAATTACATCGAGAATACCTAACTAAGAGCTTGAAGGTGTTAGTGCAAGTGAGCTTTCTTGTTCTGACTAAGAAGCAGGTAATCATGGGTTTATCTTAGGATTTAGTTGTTTGATAATATGTGTTCCTGAAATATGGATGTTTTTTTTTAATAAATATTAAATATTATAGGACATTCTTACACACATTGACTAAGTCCCACAGTAAGCTCAAGAAGGCTTGTGTTGTGGGTACTTAGACAACGATATATATAATATACAAATACATAAATACATATAAAACACCCAAGACTCAGGAACAAATATCTGTGCTTATCACACAAATAAATGGCCTTACCGGGATTCGAACCCAGGACCATCGGCTTCACAGGCAGGGTCACTACCCACTAGGCCAGACCGGTCGTCAAAATGTTTTAATGTATATACACCGTTATTTTTTCTCTATACTTCTTCTTTATATTTTTTCTTTATTTTTTCATCGTCGCTTTATACCCACAACCAACACAACATATAAGCCTCATTGAGTTGACGGTGGGACTACACTGATGTAAGTAAAATTAACTAATAGGTAATATTTATGAGAAAGGGTATGGATTGGTATGGATGGAATGGACAACGTGGACATACAGTCTCTTTAGGTCTTATACCTCGGACACTCAAAGTAAAACGTCTTTTTAATATTATGTAGATAATAATTATGTTCCGCTACTCTACTTCTCACATTAGCAGCATTTACATAAGCAGAAATAACAGACAAGGTTTCATATAAACCTCACGCAAAATCGTTTTCAAATTACCTTGTCATGTAATTATTATCCTCCCCAGTAAAACCACGTCCAACTAATATGACACACCGATGAAGCAATTGACAGATAATCTGTGAGTTAGTTATTATATTTGCTTTTCATTTTACTTGTTGCGCGGATGTTGCCAAACCGTTTACTGTAAATGGCGAAACAAAGTCATAGGTATGGTATAATAAAATGATTATTTATTTTTCACCTCAGCAGCTCGAACAAGCCTACTTTCGTCACTCCCTGGAGTGAGGAAAGCGCGACTTTCCTCACTCCAGGGAGTGAAACAAAACAAAGTAGCTTTTTAATTTAGTGAAGGCCATGAACATGAACTGCCACTTCATACTTCTATTACAATTTTTTTTTGTTTCTCTGTATTATTCTGTGTAATTCGAAATACATTTTAACCTTTAATATGTTCTCACTACTGAGGTGAAAAATTATATGTGCAACACGAGTGCAAAGTTATTTTACATCTCGTTTTTTTGAGTCCCTCGATACGCTCAAGATTCTAACTTAGAATCAATCGCTTCGCTCGTGATTCAATTATATAATCTTTCGCTTTCTCGGACTCAAAATAAACACTCGCAAGAAAAACCAACTTTCCTCTCTTGTTGCACAAATAACTATATTTCGTATGTTATGATTCTTTTCAAATGTTAAAAAACGCGTGTACGTACATACGTACATCTCGGATTCAAGTCAATTGTTTTGACTAAAGCATAAATAAAAAATAAATAAATAAATATAAATAAATAGGACATTCTTACACAGATTGACTAAGTCCCACGGTAAGCCCAAGGAGGCTTGTGTTATGGGTACTCAGACAACGATATACATAATATATAAATACTTAAATACATAGAAAACACCCATGACTCATGCAGGAACAAATATCTGTGCTCATCAAACAAATAAATGCCCTTACCCGGAATCGAACCCAGGACCATCGGCTTCACAGGCAGGGAGCATATTTTGGGAGTGTAAATGTCAACGTAAGTACCTGCATCTGTGATGATAGACAATAACAGTTCTGCCGTAATATGTATCGTATCGTATGTTTAAATATTATAAATAAAACAGATTGCTAAACGCGCTGAATTTAATTAAAAAAAATGTTTACAAAATACTTGACATTAAGTGTACATTCAAAGAACTGATATCTAATTGTTAGCATTCATGTCATAACATCACTACTATTAAGTCTACTGACCTCTCTGAGATGACCTAATAAAGAGGCTCGTTCAGATAGTATATAATTCTTGTTATCAATTTGTTTCGGATATGATCTTTTAACATTAACATTTTCTACACCCAGAAATATCACCTTGAAAGCGTCTGCTTTCCTTAACTAGATAATATCCGTAACAACTGATAACAAGAAATTACTACTGAATAGTCCTCCGGATCAAGCGAGTCATCGCGTGCGCACAGTCATTATTTAAAATCGTAAGAATCATAATAGATGCGCGACTTGCGCGAGCGATCTGTTGAAAAAGCGTTATTGATCGGTGATGAATTTGACACTAATATGATATTGCGCGATTTTTATGTGATTATTCAACTCAATCAAGGTCAAAATATCGATGCAATGCAAGCGAAGTGCTAATGTATGAAGATCTTTCAGTACTAGGTACAATAATTCAACGGATATAAAACATCCGACTTTAAAAGTTTCGATCAGGTGTAGCTTTTATAACGACAAAAAAAATCAAATTAAGTTTTCGGGTGTTACGATGTTTCGCATAGACTTCAATATTTAAAAATAAACACACACAATACATTGTATACACCGTATTTACAATTTGCTAGTATTAGTATTACCTTCATTAATACAATCATTATAATTAATCTAGGATGTAGCCGATAAGTGCTGAGAATATTCTCGCATCAAAAGCAGCAAGAATATTCTCAGCACTTATCGGCTACATCCTAGATTAAAGAGGTAATTTTACGATATTGGTTCCGATATTATTGGCTTTGTAAGCTAGTAAATAATAAGCTGAAACTAGTGACATGTATATGGGTTCTATGTTCTATCCACATATTTCGTTATGATTCAACATCCGAAAAACATCTTCCAATAGTTCGTGTGCATCGACCAACGAGTGAATTGATCGATTCATATTTGTCATATGATCATTTGGTTCCTATACTCTTACAGTGATTAATGATTGAATCGACTTAATGCTAACGGATCCAGTCAAATAAGACCTGGAATCTGCGGCTAGCCTTACGTAGTTGTATACGAACTTAATTAAAAGCGGCTTCTACATGTACGCCTGTGTACATGTGTCCTTCTAGATTATGTTATATACAGAGTTGCGTAGGCGTCGAGAACATATCCACCGTTCACGTAATGCACCAATTACTGCATGGCTAAAAGAGCAATCAATGTTGCGAGAATACCATTAGGTAGGTACATTTCTTGCACAATTACTATCGAAAACATCGACATTTCAATGTTAAAGCGATTACAATCTCTAATATTTCTGTAACTATTTCATTGTTCTCTGCACATTCATTTCTGTGGCCTTCATGTGGAATTATGTGACATATTTTTATGGCAGCACATTTTATTCGCTTTCTCGGCCGCGTTACCATTTCAATGGTCACGACGTCACGACGTGTGCTTAATCAAAAAAAATCGAGTAGTGCCTACTTTCATATGTAATCAACATTTGTATAATTCTCCACACTGTCTTAGCTGCGAGACGGATTGCATTTGACACAAATTATGATCATTTGTTTATCTCTGATTTTATAAATTCTAATAAGATGTGTGCTGATTAGCATTAATATCTACCAGCCGACATCGGAACAAACAATCCTTGATTTATTACTTACGTTATTGACAATCTCTCTTTTTCTATATCTTTAATTTTTACCCAGCAATAATCGGATTATATTTTAAACAGTATACTTATGTTGTTTTTATAAGTCTAAAAGTTATTTAGTTCTGACATTTAGGAACACCTCTCATCTACCGAAGAAGAAAAGAAAAGATATTTTTAAACTTTCATTTTTTAATAAATCAGCCTCAGTTCAAAGCACAAAGTACTTTGATTATTTTACATACATAACAAAAGCATACAAAAAGCTAAACAAGTAATAACAGATCACTATAATACAACTGGGTACCGCGAATTGTAGACAATTCTATGCGGAAAGTTAGCCTTCATTTCAGAAGAGTTACCGCGAACCTCGAAATTCAAAGATCTGTACATCTCTATTTCTCATTTATTTGCGAGATAGAGACGCAGATAGAAGATTCGAATTTCGATGTCCATGGTAGCCTTGCAGCCGACAGACCCGGTCGCCCGGGCCATCACAACCTTGCCGAGCGAGCACCATTGCAATTTTGCAAACATATATACACTACAAATACTAATTGATCACATTTCGAACTTAGCCTAATAAGGTACTGGTGTGAGACCTAACGGTAGTACTCCTGCTCAGTTCCACCCGTGACTCTCGTGGTGCTGGGGCTCGTGGTGCTCGTGGTGCTGATGGTGATGGTGCTCTACCTCCTTCTTGAAGTACACGGGCACGTGTACCTTCACGGGGTACGGCACCTCCTTGACGAGCGGCACTTGTACCTCCTTGTACACGGGGTACGGCTTGTCGATGGGGACCTTCACTTCATAAGGCACTTTCCTCTCGACGGTGTAGGGCACCTTCTTGTACACGTCGTAGGGCTTGGGCACCGGGACCTTCACGTGCACGGGGTAGGGCTTCTCGACCTCGACCTTGTAGGGCCTGTCGACGGGGACCTTGACCTCGTACGGCACCGGCTTGTGGACGGTCACGGGGTAGGGCTTCTCCACAGTCACGGGGTAGGGCTTCTCCACATACACGTTGTAGGGCTTGTCGACTGGGACCTTCACTTCATAGGGAACCTTCTTGATGACTTCGTAGGGCTGGGGAACTTTCACTTCGTACTTCACCGGGTAGGGGACCTTCTTCTCCACGGTGTAGGGCTGGGGCACGGGGACCTTGACTTCATAGGGCACCTTCTTTTCGACGGTGTAAGGGGTGGGGACCTTCACTTTGACTTCATAGGGCTTGTCGACGGGGACCTTGACTTCATAAGGCACCTTCTTCTCAACGGTGTAGGGCTCGGGGACGTACACGGGGTACTTGACGTATTCCTTGACGGTGACCGGGACTTTCTTCTCGACCGTGTAGGGCTGGGGCACGTTCACCTTGACTTCATAGGGCACTTTCTTCTCAACAGTGTAGGGCACGTGTTTCTCGACGGTGTAGGGCACGGGGACCTTCTTGATGACCTGGACGTGCTTGACGTGCTCGTGGTGGTCGTGTCCGTGATGGGTCTCGATGGGCTGCCACGAGCCGTGGGAGCCGCCGTAGTCGCCGCCGTATCCTTGGCTCAGGCCGTGAGACTCGTGGCCGCCGAAGTCGTGACCGCCGAAGTCGTGTCCGCCGAAGTCATGGCTCTGTTGGCCACCGAAGCTGTGCTCCTCGCCGCCACCATAATGGCTGATGTCGTAGATTCCTCGCTTCTCTTGTTTCTTGTCTTCGGCTGCTGCCTGTTTCTGTGCGCCTTTCTCCTCGCTGGCAAAGGCCACCACGGCCAATGAGGCTACTAAAACAACCTGTGGACAAAACGACGACATTAAAATGTGAATATGTCGCAAGTACTTATGTCAATGTCGTAATCGTAAGTGAAAAGAGGAAACCGAGGAAGTGGTAAGTTAAATGCGTCAAAGTCGAGCGTGGAATTTGAATTGTTTATCTTTACTTGTTTCTCGTGTAGTAATTAGCCGTAGGTGAAGCTAAAAAGCTGTAACTATGAGAGCTATTGTTAGATTTACAGTCGTTGTGTAATGTAATGTATTATTTATGCGTAACTTCCCCCTATGTCCATGTTAATATCATACATAGACTAACCTAACTTTTATTTGTTTACTGTGTGATTATGTATGAATAATATAAACGTTCAAGCACTATTAATTGATAAAAATATAAGAAATACTTTAATTTAATTAACAAATAACGTTTGTTCTTAAAGCTTTGTAAAGGATTAAATATTTTTGCTATCCAATGTACCTAGTCAGATAGTTTGCATTACGTATAGCGTTACAAGTTATGACAACGAAAACACGTCTCACCCGGGAAAATTATGTGCCTCTACCTGACTAATCTGCACTTATAAGACTTGAATACCATTACATAACGATCGGATACGATATGAAAACAGGTTGTAAACTACATATTCTCCTCATCGTGGAAAATTTACTTTTACTTTTGAAGTAATCGTTGAATATATCTGGTTTTATAAAGTGGCGGCGCGTGTTCAAAAAGATACTTTAGACATTCAGGCATTAGCCCAGTTTCGAACAATAGTCTATTAAATCTAATACAAAGATAACCGTTCCGTTCTGATTGAAAATATAATTACACAGGATGTGTTTGTCTATAAAAAGCCTATCTTGCAGATCTCTCGATTACATGAACGCATAATCATAATCCCCGAATAACCAGAATAATCGATGCAACTAAACCAGGTATTGGAGCTCGGAAAGAAATCTGAATGTGCCTAATTAAAACACGGTTGCGTTGCACAATACAATTAAAGGCATATGAAGTAATTTCGACACTGGATTACAGTATTTAAGCACACGAAAAGTAACATTACACTAAGTGGATTCGATTTACTTAGATTTATTTCTACCTCTAGCTAAGTGTTGGTCGTAATAGATGAAGGAAACATTGAAATGAAGTTCTAAATAGCTCAGTTCGATTTTAACTATAATGTTAAAGTAAATTCCTGTTAGAATGTTTAATTGCTACAACGTAGAGAAAGCAACGAGATAGGCATATACGTAACCGATCATTTGGAGCACTGGCGGAACTACTTAGCCAGCAATTTGAGATTAAAATAAATAATAAGCACTCATAGAAAACGAATGTATTGAACACATTTACTGTCCTGTTTATTTTGTGTTAATCATTTACTCTACAGCTTTAAAATAACCGATTATCATCACGTACCTACATAATTTTTAGGGTTCCGTACCCAAAAGGTAAAAACGGGACCCTATTACTAAGACTTCGCTGTCCGTCTGTCACCGGGCTGTATCTCATGAACCGTGATAGTCTGTGAAATTCTGTGAAAATTTCACGAGACACTTGAAATTTTATTTATTTATTTCTGTTGCCGCTATAACAACAAATACTAAAAACAGAATAAAATAAATATTTAAGTGGGGCTCCCATAAAACTAACGTGATTTTTTGCCGTTTTTTTTTTGCCTATTGGTACGGAACCCTTCATGCGCGAGTCCGACTCGCACTTATCCGGGTTTTTAAGGAACATTACGAGTAACTCGAGTAAGAACATGGTATGTAATACTCAATGAGGTTTACGTAAGTCCAACGTTATATTTTCCTTATACGTTGTATTGTCAACAGTCTCAAGCAATATCAACATACATAACCATTGTTCCGATGATCTATTTTGCTCGTAATATTATCGATCAATTATTATCTGTCATTACTCATTAAATCGTTCGGTCGCTGACTCGCGGTAATCGGTAATTATTCGTAATCGGCGGCCGAGCATGTTGGATAAATTGCGTAACTATATTACGCCTATGATCTATTTTTAGTCAACTCATAAGTTATTTTGACTATAACTTAATGAAGACGAAATGGACAGTGGTTTTAATTGATTGGCAATATAAAACGCATAAATATTCCGCCAATTTACGATATATGGACTTCTCATTTTTACAAGCAAGTCAGACGCCCGCGATCGCAAAAAAAATATTATGATCATAATAAAAATACGGAGGGATAACTACAGGCTGATGATAATTGATCAAGCGAATACACGCTGCAATGAGTACTTTAACACCTAATCCATGATTTAATCAGAGGAAACATGATATTATGATTATTTCGTAAATAAGCATCTAATACGGATACATTTTAACCGCGCTGATTTTATCGTTGTTGTTAGGTAACTAAGTAAGTAGTTTATAGGCACGAATGCAATACATCTGTCATGCATTAGATAAACTATTTAACCAACTTAAGGAAGTCTAATCTTAGCGTTACATCTTATGCATCGGAGTCCAGGATTCGCTTGGAACTTTTTAAGTAGAATACATCAGCCCAGGCCGATTTGGATTAGATTTTCTATCATACTTAGGCTTTTATGTGATTTTTGTATAGGTATCTTTTAGGATAATGACCTTACCTATCCTTTCATCTGTGGCTTGTCAAAGATGTGCTATTTAAATAGTGAACTTGAAGTTCAAATATTGAATTTAAAATTGCCGCAAAAACTGATGCCTAATTCGGGTCTCCCACAGATGAAAGGCTTTTATATGCTAAATCGAGTAAATCTAATTCTAAATTTAGCTAGGTAGCAAATGTGTATTACGCGGGTAACATAGAACTTTTACCGAATTTACAATAAACTTTCTCCGAAATTTGTCTAATTTGTAGCCGAAACGGTGGGTGCGTTTGATGGTAAGTAATGTAAGTGCACGTAGCGAGACGCAAGGAGACTAGCGGAACGGCGCGACGGAAATAACTATATGCAGTAAGAGTGCACTTATAATTATAATGGTAAATAATATAAAAACCGGCCAAGTGCGAGTCGGACTTGCCCACGAAGGGTTCCGTACCATTACGCAAAAAACAGCAAAATAAATCACGTTTGTTGTATGGGAGCCCCACTTAAATATTTATTTTATTCTGTTTTTAGTAATTGTTGTTATAGCGGCATCATCTGTGAAAATGTCTAGACACTAACTCTAACTGTCTAGATGTCGCGGTTCATGATATACAGCCTGGTGACAGACGGTCAGACAGACAGACAGCGGACGGACAGCGGAGTCTTAGTGATAGGGTCCCGTTTTTACCCTTTGGGTACGGAACCCTAAAAATGGTAAATAGCATTTCAGATTTTTTAACGTTTTTAGTATCGCTTAGCGACAATGTTAATGATATTAATCTGCATTTGACATTTGTTTTTAGGTAAAGTACCTACTTATAGAGTTCCAATTTATATCTTGTAAAATGTTTGACATTTATTTATATTTAGAAACCGGGAAATGTCTTAGAAATTCACATGTGAAGCTTTATATCGAGAAAACCTTATAAATACCTATGCCTGTTTCGTGCAAAGCTCTGCAGCTGTAAGTTTTGTTTTAAAATATTTAAGCGTTTGGTGATTATGTTTTTTACCATGGAAAACCGAGTTCATAGAACTTTATAACTTTTGTTAGTTCGTATTTCCTACCATAGAAAACCGGGTTTATAGAACTTTGTAACTTTTGTTGATTCGTAAATGTTACTTAAAATTAACATCAATAATAATAAATTTATACATCAACTCTTTTGTAAGTAACTCAGTAATCTATAGGTATAATCTATGTAGTATGTATATCGTCAAAAACTTGGTTATTTTAGTTCTTCCTTCTTATTTATATTGCTCTTTCTATATGTATAAATCGATGTTAATATCGTGTATAATATTATGATGAATCAATTATAGATTAAATAGAAAACCTAAAAAACTCAATCTAGGGTAATAATTAATATATTTATTAGCTGCTCTGCAATAAAGCTACTTAAATTAATTACACGGATATACAAAGTGAAGTAAATACGTAAGTTATGGAGGTATAATTTACTCTCGGTCTGAGACTTTGAAAGTGAAAAGTAAATTAACTCTCATAATACACCCACTCGGCCAATAGGAAATAATACGTCAGGCTTGATATAAATATACTTTACATACGAAGTGGCAAATTGTTTAAAGATATAGATAGGTGAATTTCAAAATTTGAGAGTTGCATCTAATATGAGGAATGATGATAATATGAAGACAATTTCATGTTATCCAGTAACGAGCATAAGTAACTAAGCGGGCGAAAAGCCAAAATGAGCTAATCATAACTAATTTTTTTAGAGAATTAAATCGAGGGCAAGCTATTTTAAAAAACCAGCCCTCTTAGCCACTTCTGCTGCTAAAAGTCCCAAAAGTGCATTTGAACTTTCAGGTTCCCAATTTGATCTTTTCAGCTTCTTTACGATCCGGATCCTTTTCAACGAGTGGGTGCCAAATTCGGGATCGATAGAATGTAGCCGTTTTCAATTTACTTTTCACTTAACCGTCACTGTCACTTCACTTCACTGAACTCACCAAGAACTTCATGTTGCTGCACGTCTCCGCCGCCGCCGAAGACTGGTTGTGTGTCGATCGGTGCGCGCGCGCACGTTTTATACGCCCCACGCGCGCACGAAGAAGGGTGAGCGCCGATAATGACATGTATTAATTGTTACTTGGTCATTATTTCGGATTGCATTCCGCCTAAACTGGCCCGATCTTTTATGAACTTGGGGTTTCATCTGACAGGTGTCCGGAAGCTCCATTTTCAGTGCAATTAACTCAGGTGACAGCCGAGGATATTGTACAGTACGGAATTAGGCAGACGATGACCTATTGAACAAGTGTTTGTTGGTGTCAAATTTGATTGCAGTCACTATTGTTTGAACCCCATTTAAGACCTAAAATCTGAATTGCAATCACATTATCTAGCCCTAAGTATATCTCCTACATTAATTTTAGTAGATTTGTATTGCGTAGCACTCGTATACCAATTATGGATCTACTGATATTTATTTTATTAAAATCCGCTCAATAGTTTAGGCGCTAGAAGAAAAAAATATGATTTAATATACGGCGTCCTCTCAAGGCGGCTTTAATAAAACAAGTGAAAACAGGTTGTGAAGGGCAAGAGGAATCTACCGATAGGCCTTTTAAAAAATCCGTCCGGTATCCTAAGCTACAGGGTGTCCTGAATCATCAGTACTTAAACCCATAACCTGCTTTCTTGTTAAGTCACAGTCAAGTAAAATGTTGATTGGTTGTTGGGATTGGGATAAATCATGTACAAATATATAGACAAAAGTGGAATTATTATTCCTCCAACTTTCCTATAAGGAGAACACATGCCCTGAAAGAGTATAAGCGCTAAATCTAGATTCATAAAGTATTTCTCTAAGAACATGTATTTTTTTCCGCAAAGATGTCGAAGACTTTTTTATGTAGAATTTAATCGGCTTTAATATTGCCTTACATCATATTATCATAGAGAACTTAGATTCCGAATAAATCGCAAGTTTCTCCAAGAGGTTCCCAAATGTCAAATAGTGTGGACATGAAAAAGAGATATTTAATTAACATACATACCAAATTTCAGGACTGTTCTAGATATTTCGAGGTTAGTCCTAATCCGATTGTGCTAAATATTATTAGACCAGTTGTTCTTAAAGTTGACTGACCCATTGAAAGTTCAACTTCATAATTAATGATGTTAAACTTAAATGCATGAAAATCATCTATCAATCACCAATCTAACTAATGAATATACTAACTGTATTTATTGCCAAATATTTGCAGTTTACTTCTGATATTTATATTGCAATGAATCGTTAATCACTGAAAGATAGTAGCTTAACTTGGTTGATGCGCACATTGTTTTCTAGCGGGTTTCCCAAGCCGCGGAGTGAGCGTTAAAATTAATGTGGGTTTGTCTTCTAATGAATTTACTTCTTAGCGTAACCTTGCTCTACATAATATTAGGTGGGTTAGTAAAAATTTGGTCAAAATACTTAAATGTGTAGTAAATAAACCACTAATGCCGCTCCCAGTAATCAAAGGATGTATCAAATGGATCGTTGTTTTAGCTAATTTCAATTGAATTTTGAAAGACGGCGCTCATCCCGCTCTCATGAATAGTCAGTATGTACGTATTGCAAGTAACGTAGGTACTACATAGTTTCTTAAAAGTTGACATCTGATAATGTATTATCTTCTCTATCCTATTCGAGCCCTCCACTCCAGAATATCTCAAATGTAACTTCAGGTTTCTGCGGAGCCCAGGATGCGAGCTGCGCACTGCTCGTTCTCTTAAACTCTGTTCTCCCTCACCAATCTCACCATACCGGTTTTCTCACGTCTTCTTTCGCTGTTCAAGCAATCCGTTTTGGAATGCGCTCCTTCTACCTTCTCATGATTAGACAAGCCCCAAACAAGCTGGCTTTCAAAGCTTTCAAACAAATGAACAGAAGCACCCGCTAGATACTGCCTACTTGCCTAGTCCCCCTTCCCCGCACACATGCAAACATATATTTATGTATATTACATAATAAATTTATATTGTTTATTTATGTAGTTTATAAAGGTATTATAGCATATAAATATTACTAGTTTGTATATTGGTTAGACTTAACTTAACCTTAACTGATTTCTGTTTAGCCTAGTTGACTGGTAGAGAATGCCTCAAGGCATTACGTCTGCCTTTTGTATTTTTTACTTGTTCTTGTGCAATAAAGTTTAAAATAAAGAAATATGTTAATATTCTCAATATTCAATATTTTTGCCACGGCTAACGTTGTAATCGCTTTTATAGCTCTCCCAACATGCTTTTGCTGAAAAACTGAGCCTGCCTATTGGCGTTAACGTACAGTCAAGGACTTAATGCCAATAAACAGACAAAGTGCCAAAAATATGTACACATTACCTTAATATATTGTTTTTAAGTCCGCTGCCAGGTGGCTTGGGTTTGATGACGATGCCGCTCTTCCACATGTGGATTGAAACCCCTTTTCTACCTATCCTAAAATTTTCAATTTGTGTTGTTGATTATGTAAATAAATGCTTTGATATCTTTATAATAAGATCATGTATACGTGAGCAGGTACTGTATACAATGTATACATATTTTTGTCACTTTGTCCGTGTCGATATCCAATACCTTGACTGAACGAGCCCGTGCTCTGATAAAGTGATAATAACGCATGAAACTCCCACTACCTACATGGTTTTGTGACACTGTGACCGTGACCACGAAGGTATTGTGAATGAGATGACACAAACCGCACTAACCACATTTGCGCCGCAAGTGTAAGTAATTACCTACTGAATTACACACTCGAAAGAGAGAGCGTTAGTTGTAATCAGAGTTGTAATTAAGAAGAAAGTTTTTGGGTTTTCAGACTATCATACCTAACGTAATGGTAGTGACATAATGACTAATCTCCCGAAATATGTGAGAAGCTTATTGTTCTCTGTACACAAGCGTAATAAATAATAATAATTGACAATAATGGTGGTGTTGACAAACCAAGAAATTAGTGGGCCACAAAACATTATTTAAATTAGCATTACGAATATTTACTTATTTATAAGCTTACCTAATACAACTCACTTAAAACCTCCAATGGTATTACTATTAAATGTATATTAATTAATTTTATACAATCGTAGCAATTTCGTAATTGTACCACGAAGCTTGTATATATATATATATATATACATAGTGGCTTAAAACAGGTACAAGATTTGAAAAGCTTATTAATAGTTAACCGAAATAGTTAGGATCATAACTAAGGTATCCATTGAAAACAGGACGCCATTTAGGGGAAAGGATCCAATCCACAAAAAACTGTCAATAGAATCTGAACTTTCTGTCAGAACGAAAAGTCATTGATTTATATGGCAAATTTTAGAGGATTTTTTTTTATACCACGTCAGTGGCAATCAAGCATACAGGCCGCCTGATGGTAAGCAGTTACCGTAGCCTATGGACGCCTGCAACGCCGGAAATATTACACGCGCGTTGCCGACCCTTTAAAAACCTGTACACTCCTTCTTTGAAGAACCCCATACTGTAGCCCCTCGGGAAAACCTGGGCAGGGAGCTCATGGGAGGATGGATTCTTTTCGCTAAATATATCCTCTTTGATGGCGTCCTTTACAGTCCCGCGGTAACAAAGCGCAGGCGCAGGCAGGCCTGTTGGGTGTAAGCTCGTTGATGTCTTTTGTTCTAGAAACTGCAAATCGTTGTACATAATAATATGTTGTAATTACGAGCTCCGTTGCTGTGGTGTTCGTTGTAACCGGCCAAGTGCGTGTCGGACCACGCATAATGGTGGGTTCCAAACTTTAATACCATACAAAAAGCCGTACAAGCAAAAGGGCGTAGGTATCTTAGCGATTTTTACGTAAATAGGTAAGATTTTTGGAGAAAATGGCTCAACCGATCATATTTAGGTAAAAATATTTTTGCGGAAAATATTAATTAAGCTTTATTTTTTCAAAATGTTGGCATGCCCGGCTCAATTGTTTTAAATCTCCCCGATTTAACAATAGAATAGAACATAAATACAATATTACATTTTTAAGTCAAGTATGTTTTTTTCAGTAATATTAAAAGAGTAGTCCCTTGGACTAGATGGGGCCCTTATGGTCTGCTGAGCTGCACTTGCCTTGCCGAGCCGACACACGCACTCGACCATAGGAACACAGCGAAATTTCTAATTCTAACATAGGTAATATGCGGCGGCGGCCTTCATGTTCATTTATACTGTTGCAAATGTTTTATTACGGGCCTAATGTTTACTTCACTCGTTTGCAATTAATTAACTAGGCTTAGGTACTAAATGATGCGAGTACCTATTAATTTTAAAGTACGTTTTCATGTATATGATATATGTTTTACTTTATAACATATAATTAAAGCATACTATTTGTTTTGATTTAAGCAATGATACAGTGATAGGTGCACAAAGTTTTAAACATGAAGAGTTGAAGACGTATCTAGGCAACTACCTAACTTTTAACAATAAAAATTTCCAAATGGTTCTGTCCTCAGAAACGTTTCCACATAGACAACCGCCGTTACATATTATACCTACATAATAATCAAACTTAGGTATGATCTTTATTATTTTTTTACTATTCAACTCTGCATATGATATAAATAAAATTGTATTATGTGATAATGTTTTGTAAACATAGGTTGGTTTGTAAAGTCTTTAATAGTCTTAAAACAAAAATATGCCTAATGTTCCCGAATTGTAACACTTTATCTTACTAGAATCCGGTACCTATTTCATTTATTTAATTTATTAAAATGAAATAAAGGACTAAATCTTGATACTCGAAAAAGCTCGGTGTGCTCAACTCAACAGATCGAGACAGTATTTCACGCCGGCCCACCGCCTACAGCTGTATAAAGCGCAGGTTCGCCCACACATGGAATACTGTTCTCATCTATGGGCAGGGGCACCCCAATACCAGCTTCTCTCTCTGGACCGCATCCAGCGAAGAGCGACTCGAATTGTCGACTGCCAGCGTATTTCGGAACGGCTTGACTCCTTGGCGCTGCGTAGAGATGTGGCCTCGCTCTGCATTTTCTATCACGTGTATAACGGGGAGTGCTCCGAGGAATTGCTCGGATTATTCCCTGCAGCTTCTTTTCGCCATCGCCCTACGCGACAACATTACCATCCTCACCACTTAGATGGTTGGCAGTCCTCAACTGTGCGTTTCTCTAGAAACTTCCTGCCTCGCACAGCTAAACTGTGGAATGAACTGTCGCCTGCGGTATTTCCGGACCGATATGACCTTCAAACCTTCAAGAAAAGAGCGTATTCCCATCTTAAAGGCCGGCAACGCACTTACAACCCCTCTGGTGTTGCGGGTGTCCATGGGCGGCAGTAATCGCTTACCATCAGGTGATCCGTCTGCTCGTATGCCTACTATTTCATAAAAAATATATATATAGGTATATATATATATATATCTATTAAGTACTGTTGTACAGTTTGTATTGTTTTTTGAATTTTTTATTTAGTGATCTATCCATAACTATTTTACCAAGAAAATACGAATAAAAAGCCCCGGAGGGTTTAAATAAATGTAAGATGTGCACAAAGTTTGATGCGATAACAATTGGCATTAAAAAAAATCGGCTTGAAAGTTGTTCAGATAATGATGCTGTTTCGTCGTACAGCCGATATTATTTTATCTAATTAAATAGATGTCACTCGCCTGTGGATCTCACTCGTACATACACCAACAGATTTATCGCAGCGGCCAAAGTATCAAAAATATTTGAACAAGCACTGTAATCATCTTGATAATAGTGGCTTTTTCTTTCACATCAACTATGTAAATCTATAACAGTATTTAAGTAAAGACATCTCTTGTAATTTCTCCTGGCCTTGACACACTTAAAGCAAAAGTTATAAATGTTACTACTTTACTTTTCCGAACGTAGGTACTTGTATTGCAAAAATATAAAAAGACACTAATACGGTTTTACGTAATGTGATTTCGTTTTTAGTGTTTAATTTTATTTTGCATGCGTTCGCGGTCACCTATCGTCTAATTAGGTTTATATAATGTGTTACATCACTATCCGCCATATGTAAGTATGTGTACCAAATATCTCTTCTATCAGTACGAACAATCAATCCAATAAATCAGGAAGCCTGTTCGTAAAAATAAAATTGTGTGTTGTTATTGATATTATGATAAAACGAACATCACACGACTCGCACGCACTCTTTTTAGGGTTCCGTACCCAAAGGGTAAAAACGGGACCGTAAAAACAGCAACACCAGAGGGATTGCAAGTGCGCTGCCGGCCGGGAGTACGCTCTTTTCTTGAAGATTTGAAGGTCGTTTCGGTCCGGGGTCCGGTAATATCGCGGGCGACAGTTCAGTTAATCCATTGAAATGGTACATTTTGCCTTGCATGAAATAGGGCAGTTCTGTTTTTTTTTATGTTCTATGTGATGAAGTGGTTATGGCAAATCCGAGTTTTCGACCTCGGAAACCCAGCGGATTATTGTCAAATTTTTGAAAAACCTCTAAATTTTGTGACTTTTTTTAGTTTCTGCCAATGTTTACAAACAAGGATTTATTTTACGGCAAATGTCACTATGAACACTTTAAAGAAGCCTCAATTCTTAACAAAGTATGTTAAATTGTGAAGGCGATAAACGAAATTCCAGCACGAATAATTTGTAATACACGATACACGTTACATAAATAAAACGAAAACATAAACGCAGAGGCTTCCGCAAACAAAATGCTGAAATTATATCACTTGACATAATTTTATAAACATAATTCCGTTATTGTATCAATTGTATGTAATTGCAGTATTAAGTATTTTATAATCTTGTTGATTAAGGATTCCAAATATCGATATAAGTACTTTATTGGTATTGCTCAGTATGAACACACACATTTCAACATGTATGAACGTGAAACTGTCAGCGTCATTATTATTATTCAGTTCAGTTCAGTTCAAATATATTTATTTCTCTAAGATTATAAATCACTTAAAGCGAGAAACAAACAAAGTTTTAGTAATTAATAACATAAATTACAGGTAGGTAATCCATAAGCGAGCATAACATTTTTTTTTTAAATGGATGTCGATATTTTTAAATTCAATTATTATAATATTGTCTTCGGTTACCGCGATAGTTACTCATGAAATAAAACTATGAAAACAATCAATTCAATTCAAATTCAATTATTATATTATATTATATTATATTATATTATATTATTATTTATATTAAATAAGGTGTATTCGGGCATTACACATACTGCTAGCGACTGGAGCGAATGGCAGCAGGAGGCCGTATACTTAATCAAATAATCATGGTATCGGGAGGTTGGGACCAATTGTCGTTTTTTTTTTATATTCGTATATTTAAAAAAATACATCACTACGTTTACGGTATATCCCCTATATACCTTTCTTACTTTACCTGTTTTAATTTCATTTCATTAATTAACCATTTTATTAATTCATGGCTCAGCGCTGGATCAGCGAGATGGCCATGCGATGGTTGAGACTTTGAGAGCACGCACTATAGAATGCGCCATGCACCTTTGATGTGCGGACGAAAAACCGACACCGCGGCCATCCTATCGCCATCCCGCCGCGCCATAAACCATCCGATACCACTACACTCTCTACCCGCTGGCCCAGATCCATCATACTGGCCCACTAAGATTAGTGGGCCAGTATGATGGCCCATCGTGTAGACGAGCTGTCAGGCTATGTATTCCGGTTCACTTCCTCGACTTAAAATCCACTAGTTCGGCCTTGGGGCAGAGCTGTCAGAGGGCTTCCACATTGCACAGTGCGCCGCCATAGCGTTCTGTCGCGGGCTTCGCCTCGGGTTCGCACTCGTAGTATAAATAATACTAATATAATTATACTATTGTCGATTCTGTGCTTCTGACCATGATAACCCGATTGCCTAAATGCTTACGGCTGCCGTTCCACTGAGGCGGATATGAGCGGAGATGAGAGACGTGCGGAAATCAAACTAGCACACATTCTGTAGACTGTAGTAATCGCCTTTACCCGAATCCACCTTACCTAGTAATTGGAAGTCTTTTTTAAAAACCGTTAGTATACAGTACCCCTATTGTCAATTTCATTCGATACTTTACAAAATTAAAAATGAAATAGGGACTAGACCCTATTTCATTTTTAATTTTGTAAGGCCCCCTTGCACCATCCCACTAACCCGGGGTTAACAGGGTAAACCGTTAACCCAGTGTCTAATTGTACTGGCAACCATGGTAACTCCAGGTTTAACCGGTTAACCCTGGGTTAGTGAATAGTGCGAGTAGTGCTCGCTAAGTGACTCTTGGTCTTTTTAAATTTTCGACATCCCCATGGCTTACAAATGCTATGCTAGTATTGCGGCAATGAAATATAACATTTACTTACTACAAAAAGCAACTTTGATAAACACTGCTTGATGCCCGACAGTTTAATGATCTCAAATACCATCTGATCTCGAATTTCGCCATCGCATACCTAGGAAACAGATGTTCTAAAAGTTAACATTACCATCCTCCCAAGTCAACCTGACCTTCACATAGATACAAACTTTATACGGAAGAAATAAGGCAGCTTTTTTATTACTTCGTTTTAGTATGATACGAGTAAGTGATAGTTATGTCGAAATGTAATAACAATGCAGTGATAGTTTTCAAGAGTACGTACCTACTTTCACAGCTGGCATAGTTTTGAGTGGTTGTGTACATTTTGTTTGGGTAGATATTTATCTTAACGCGCACTAAGTTAGAAAATCGATAAAACCTTTTCAAATTTTGACGACCGGTCTGGCCTAGTGGGTAGTGACCCTGCCTGTGAAGCCGATGGTCCTGGGTTCGAATCCCGGTAAGGGCATTTATTTGTGTGATGAGCACAGATATTTGTTCCTAAGTCATGGATGTTTTCTATGTATTTAAGTATTTGTATAAGTATTATATATATCGTTGTCTGAGAACCCACAACACAAGCCTTCTTAATGAGCTTACCGTGGGACTTAGTCAATTTGTGTAAGAATAGATATGTCCCTATAATATTTATTATATTTTGAGGATCCATCCAATTATTATCGTTCCTAAGGCATGTCTAAGTTTAGCCAGAGCAATTGCAACTATGGGGCAAATTGAACTACACTAAAAAAATAAGAAGTGAGCCTAGGACCAGGGCGTGGATCAAGACGTGATCTCAATTTTTTTAACTAAAGGAAAAAATGCCGCTTCGGGCAAGACTAGAACTCGCGACCTTTGTTAATCAACTGAGGTACCGATGTACGCTTTACCGATGCTTCCTTTTTGTTTACACGCCTTAGGGAGGCGCATAGCGACATACGGCACCGGAGTCTCAAAGAATTCACCAGTTACGATGTGCTAACCCATACTAAACTATATAGTACTAGCTTTTGCCCGCGACTTCGTCTGCGTGGAATTAGTAATTTGGGTACCTTAATTCTTAAACAAATCTGCTTTTTAATCCATCCTTTTTCACCCCCAAATTGGTCCACACTATACATTTCCACCCCATTTTTTACACCCTTAAGGGATGATTTCGGAGATAAAAGTTATTCTATATCATTTCCCACAGCTCAAACTATCCCCATACCAAGTTTTATCTAAATCGGTTCAGCGGTTATTGATTCCCCATACAAATTTCCACCCCCCTTTTCACCCCCTTGAGGGGTGAGTTCTGGGATAAAAAGTATCCTATGTCCCTCCCCGCGCGGGACTCAAACTATCTGTATACCAAATTTCAACTAAATCGGTTCAGCGGTTTAAGCGTGAAGAGGTAACACACAGACAGACAGACAGACAGACAGACTTTCGCATTTATAATATTAGTATGGATATCGCTTGCAGACATATCTGCTTGATAAAAAAAATAGTTACGTGATCTCGTTTGATTTTTTCCGTAGTAGATTTTGCACGTTTACTATTTATATACATCCGACATTTATTACCTAACGTAAAAGGTTATGTTAAACACAAATCATAAAAGTTATAAGTGCATAATTATAGTCCATAAATTATAATTACCTATATTAGAATGAAACTAAAATAAAACCGCCTCATTCGGCCGATTCAAATTTAACAATTTGTTATGGTTTTGTGCTGGTTTTGATTTGATACGACCTTTAAGATCGATCACGCTTCACGCTGATTGGTGCATGGTGTGGTACAGGTGCAAATGGAATCAAAGTGGATGTTTAAAAAAATCTATGGAATAATAATGGGATCTCTTTGTTTGACATAATTATTGAAAGTCATAATGTAATGATTATCAGATTATCATTAGTCATAATTCTGAAAACCGTTTACTTATATTAGTAAGGTTATCCTATAGATAGGTTAGGTTAGGTTTGTTTTATGGCAATCCTGAAAAATTACGCATTTCTAAATGATAAAAAAACAAATTATGATTAAAATAGTCCGCATTTTCGTTAATCATAATTTGGGTTTTCAATATTAACAATACGTTATGACTTAAAATTTTATGGGAAACAAAAGAGACCCAATTAATACATACAAAGTAGCGTACGTGAAATGAAACCCCCGTAACGTAACATGACTGGCAGATAATGCAGCATAGGCCAATAGATCACTTACTTGTAGGTACCTGCTAGATGCAACATACATGATGACTCGCGGTTAGCGACTTATCGTTGGTTTCAGTTGCGTCCAAGTTCACAACCCTGTAGCCCTTACCATAAGTCACATCGATCACGTCATCATATGATCGAGTCAGGTCGATGACATCGTAAAGTATGTAAAAGTAAAGTCAGGTCTGGTCCTGAAGGACGCGAAGTCTAGCGACCTTCAACAAGGAGTTTTGGGCAGAATATTATTTGTCAGAAATACACTTCGCATAACACGTATCGCAGAAAACTTTTAGTCGAATGATACTTTCGCATAAATGTATACTTACCATAATAATCATTTTGCATAATATTCATTTGGCAGAATTTTATAAGTGGGTTAGTTTAGGGTTTTCTGCCAAATAATATTATGCAAAAAGAAATTCTGCAAAGTAATATTATGCGAAAAGCAGTATGCGAAAGGTAACTGCCAAACGACATTTCTACCAAGTAACATTATGCAATACAAAAATATGTCAAAAAACTTTATGCAACACAATAGGGATCCGTTTTGGCCGAATGGTGTCATGTACCGGTGGTTCCGCGGCCGATTCCCTGTCACTGCGGGGCTGCGTAATACTCATACTCATAATCTTTATTGCATATCACATTGTATCTTAACCTATACTTAACATAGAATTGTGTACAACATGACACCCTGTAGGACACAGCAAACAGTTTATTCAAGAGGAGAACGAGGTTTTTGTACAAGGTTATATAATGGGTACTTTATTAATTATAATTATTGGTCGTGAAAAAATTCATTTAATGTATAATAGGCATTTTTAATCAGGTGTTCTGCTAATTTTTTAAAGAACTCATTGTCGGACTTGGTGTTTTTTATTTCGTTACTAATTTTATTGAATATTTTTATTGCCATCGAGTTAGGACTTTTTGAATGTAGTTTTAGTTTCAGTTTACAATACAACGCAACTATGATGTGTTTTGCAGTTTTTAGTTTCAAAATACATTGTTTGTAATATGTATGCTAGTTTTAAGGTATTTATCTATGCTAGTTTTAACCTTTCGTATGCTTAGGAGCAAATCTGCTCCATATATATTCAACTTAAACATGAAGTTGTCACGGTTGCTATTTATATGGCAATATTTTGACATGCGCATACGAAAGGTTAAGATATTCATTTCATTTCATAAGTTTTTTGCGGCTGTAATAGTCGCTAATGTAATTATAATCATACAAAAAAATATTAGTATTAGTAATAAAACACTTTATTGTACAAAAATCAAAACAAAACGGGAAAAATAACATTCGTGTACATCCTTTAATGGCACCTTAACAAACTTGTTAATATTAACAAACTGAGCTACCAGGACTTACCAGCAGCGTGCGAATCTTTGCATTCCTTCCTTTTTTAGGGTTCCGTACTCAAAGGGTAAAAACGGGACCCTATTATATACTAAGACTCCGCTGTCCGTCTGTACGTCCGTCTGTCTGTCACCAGGCAGTATCTCATGAACCGTGATAGCTAGACAGTTGAAATTTTCACAGATAATGTATTTTTATTGCCGCTATAACAAAAAATACTAAAAAGTGCGGAACCCTCGCTGGGCGAGTCCGACTCGTACTTGTTGTTTACGTACACGCCTTAGGGAGGTGCATAGAAGAACCTTTTCTTGCGGCAAAGCAAATGCCTATACGAGTATGTGCCTGTTGTTTCTGCGGCGGCGGCCCACGCGGCCGTAATTTGCTCCATTTGCGGAGTCTGTCTATCTGTGGATGGTAATCTACGCATAGGCCTAATTACTTATATTGCGTACGCGTTTAATTTCGCACTTACCCGGTGAATGATTGCTCTACATATCAAATTGATTAAATAGTTGATACTCGTTTTGTTGGCTTTCACTGTGATATCCAATCATAATCGAGATCATTTTTATATGTAAGATAATTTTTGGGTCATACACATTAATAGTAGGTATGCTTACTGCTAACTTGTTCGCGTCCTTCCTGTAGGCATTGCACACAATAATCGACAATAATTTGTTGTAATTTAGTGTAGGTACTGTTCTGTAACCCTGATACTCTTGCATTTTATTTACATTATTGTTGTTATTGTTTTTGTTCTTGTTTGCACAAATAGCTTTGTTTTACTCTGTAGAAACTTTATTAAACATGATGTTAAAATATTTCCATTAAGGAAACTGTAAGTCTAGCTTTAAGAAAATTTCCAGTGTTATGTATAACTATAGAAGACTGTTTGTTTCTTAAATAAAAAAAAAAAAAAAACAACATAGCCTGTAAGTTAATACTAACAACTATGGACTGTAACTGTCTGAAAATAAATAATTTTTATTTTTATTTTTTATTGAAAAGTTAACCAAAGGTAATTTTTAAGCTGCACCTTTACAGGCGGGATACATTTTTTCAGTAGGTACTTGAGACAGTCGTTATCTTTTATTGTATTGTCTACAGAAGTGACCTTTTGTCTAAATCCTGTCCATCTGTTTGACCCTTTTATCTAAATGCCTTACAACTACCGAACACCGAAGTTCGCAAATTGTGGGCATCTTTCTCTTTTACTCCAACCAAGGCGTAATTAGAGTGACAGGGAAAGATGCCCGCTATTTCCGAACTTCGGTGTTCGCGGTAGACAAAATCTGTGGAAAAAAAATCGAAAACGAAATAAAAATCGGCCCAAAAATTTCCAGCGGACCAATACCTATGTATTTATTTACTGTTAAATAAGAATAGGATAGGACCATGTTTTTTTATTATAAAACGAAATTTAATATATTACCTAATCACAACAATATCCCTATATAAATTTCGGCATCCGAAACTCGAGCCCGGGCATTAAACAGCTACATCACGCCCATTCAAGCGGCACTGAAGGATCGTCTTCAAATTTCATTGAAAGCTATCGTGTCGTAACAGTTCATCCCCTTGATTATCCAAACACATCATACATACCATCCAAAAACTACTTTATAACCCTTTAGTCTTTCAAAATAAGGTTGGTTTCTGCTTGGGAATTTGTTAGCAGGGTGTTTGTGTAAGTTGGCACGGACGTAAGGGTGCGACCTTAAGTGGGGGCGGGCAGATAACGTCACAGGTCGGGCTTAGCGGTTACGAGAGTCGCGCTTGACGCTCCGCTACCATAGGGATGGGGATTTGGACGTTATTGGCTGGATGTAGGGCTGACACTTACGAAAAATAGGTTATGTAAAGTAAAAGCCGTAATTTTGGACACATTAGGTATCCTTGAAAGAACAACAAGATGAAGAGACTTGCATTGAGAGGAAATGACTGGACCGTAACTGCAGCAACAAAAGATTTGCTCTAAAATTTAGGTAAAATTTATGTATTCTTAATTGGCATAGACGTTTGTAATTGGTACCAGTTGAAATGTTGAAGGCGTGACTTTCAAACGCAGGTCGCAGGTTCGAACCATCAATAAATTTCTTGGAAGTGGAAGCTATTTTTTATTATTGGATTTTAAATTTAACCATCGCTTTTCAGTGAAGGAAAACGTCGTGAGGAAACCGGACTTATCCCAATAAGACCTAGTTTCCCCTAACGGCTCGAAAGGTCAGAGCAGTCGCTTTCGAAAAAGTGCCTGTGCTAATTCTTGGAATTAGGTTGCCTAAGCGAACCCAGGGCTTCTTTAGGATGCAACCGGGAAATCGCCAGTATGCGGCATAGATGCAGTTCCTAGCAAATATTACGTTATCTAAATACGCATCGTACACAATTAATACCTCCTGCCATGAAGATAATATATTTGATTGTCCTGAGTGGTATGTTTTAATAGTTTCTGGTAATTAACCATGTTCCAATAGCGCCATGATCTATAACGTTGCGCAAGCGCGTAGAATCGTACGCATGCGTTGCGGCACCGCATATTACGATTGTTAATTAAGGCAATTGCGAGTTGGGGGTAATTTAGAAGTGTACGACGGGGTACTCACAGTTAAAGAGGGGTTAGAAGGGTTTGAATCGGTATAGGTTGCCGGCTGCGCGCAGTGTAGATAGAGTTTATGGGGTTATGTTTTTTAAGCGTGTCTAAATATATATATCTATATATATTAATAGTAACTATACCTATACTAGTAAGTACCTATACTACCTGGTACTAGGAGGATATAACCAACCGGAGTAGCCATTAACAGGCATTCCCCTCTGTCGAAAATAGTCGGCCAATGGTCATACACAATACACAATGCATGGACTGACGTTTATCTGACATGGCTATTTTGACGTTACGTATACATTTGACGTTCCCCTCCCCCGCAAAGACTTTTTTGTACAGCAAATGACAGACGTGGCGACTCCGTTTGGTTATATCCTCCTAGATCTGGTAGGATTTTAACAATTTTGACTATCAATATTTGATACTGATATGATGGTTACACTTTTATCTTCTATTTCCAACGTTTCATGCGTCACTTAAATCAATCATGTATCTGTTGTAAGGTGGATCAATGGAACTTGAAATCAAAACAATGTTAACAACTTTAGCAGTTCCATGGAATAGAGACCTATATTGAACATTTTTTGCATTTTGATCTTTAGGTTATAAGTTATTTTTCCCAATACCGCCAACCCTAGCGACCTCGTTAGGCGCAGGCCTCTCCACGGAGTCATCAGATAGCGGGGGCAAGTTTAATTGAATCGGGCCAAAGTTTCCGCCGCCCCCGGCCCTGATTGGCCCGGGGAAGACATTGTTCCGTGCTCTGTGTGAGCTCCCGGCAGCGAGCAAATTCAGTAGTCGCCTGGGTTTTGTTTAAGATTTAGGGGTATATTTCTCTGTAAACACGTATTAATTTTTAATGGTGGTAGACTCAATACCATATAACAGCTTATTTTAATAGAGCCATTCGGACGAAGCCATTAAAACGGGTATAGTAGGTAAACACCCCTGATGGGACTGACAAATCCTGTAAACTTAGTATTTACCATCAGTTTTTATATGCTTGCAAAATTTTACTATAAACAAGAGCCATAGAGCTGCTTAACTAAAAATTTTCATTGATATTTGTTACTTTGAAAATTAATGGCGCCATCGGAGCAAACACATACTTACTTATTAATAATATGCAAAACAATTGCAGTAGCTTTCATTAAATACATCGAAAGCATAAAGGATGAATAGAACATTCAACTTAACGCATAAAGCGCTAGCAATTTGACAGGTGTCCATGAAATATCAAAAAAAAAAAATTTTTAAGAAAAAAAAAACGACTTCAATGGGGGATGCCGCTGAAAGTTCACTTATTGTTGATGGTGCACTCATAGATTCCAGACAATGAAATGAAAAATACAGCATCTTTTGCCTAATTATGTAGAAAAGGAGGTAAAAACCACCCATTTTTCTAGTAGCATTTCGTTTTTGTAAGGGTCGCAGTTCTAACCTAACCTAACCTACTTTTCTGATAGCATTTCGTTTCTGTAATGGTCACAGCTCTAACCTAACCTAACCTACTTTTCTGATAGCAGTTCTGTTCTGTGAGAATCGCAGTTCAAACCCCACCCACCCACCTAACCCACTTTTCTAGTAGCATTTCCGGGTCCGGGTCTGGGTCCGGATCCGATTCCGGGTCCGTGTCCGGCTGTCCGGGTCCAAGTTTGGGTCAGAGTTCGGTCCGGGTCCGAGTCCGAGTTGGGGTCCATGTCCAGATCCGGGTCTGGGTCCGAGTCCGTGTCCAAGTTTGGGTCTGGGTCCAAGAGAACAAATCGCCAAACGTGAACTGTGTGTCATTGAAGAGTTCCATTCTGATCATCATCAGCAGTTCCACTGCATCAAATGTCACTTTTTTTAATGTAAATGCTGGATTTGTTGATGAAAATACAAAAATCACTATATGTATGCCTTTCACATTTGAGGAGTTCCCTCGGTTCCTCGTGGGTCTCATCATCAGAACTCGAGCTTGACGAAAATATGTCTTAAAAACTTAAGTTGCTTAACAAACATAAAGAAGAGGACAAATCGCCAAACGTAAACTATGGGTAATTAAAGAGTTCCATTCTGATCATCATCAGCAGTTCCACTTCAATAAATGTCACTTTTTTAAATGTGCTTGATTTGTTGATGAAAATACTAAAATCACTATATGTATGCCTTTAATATTTGAGGAGTTCCTTCGATTCCTCATGGATCCCGTCATCATCCTCCTCCTTTGAAATCTTGAAGTCGGTTAAAAATAGTCAAAATTTTCTCTTAAACGTCCCATGATTGGTGCCGTTATATTTACTTCAGTAAAACATGCCCAGCCGTAGCATTTCGTAGAATAGAACATCAGATTATTATACTTACTAATATCACCTATTATGTACCTTCCTTCCTACAAATGCTGCAATCTCCTTGGTTATTGTGATCTAAAACCAGACGACTGTTTTCTTTTATACATACTAACTCATATATATTAATAAA